>NC_090300.1:26033676-26333970 GCF_039906515.1 Pseudorca crassidens
CATTTGTTTGGTCTGATGAGTTTTTCCTTTGCTCCTTCATCTGCTGCGTATTTCTCTGTCTTCTCATTTTGCTTAACTTACTGTGTTTGGGGTCCCCTTTTGCAGGTTCATTGTTCCCATTGTTTTTGGTGCCTGCCCACAGTGGGTAAGGTTGGTTCTGTGGGTTGTGTAGCCTTCCTGGTGGAGGGGACTGGTGACTGTGTTCTTGTGGATGAGGCTGTATCTTGTCTTTCTGGTGGGCAGGACCGCGTCCAGTGTTATGGTTGGGGTTTCTGTGACCTTATTATGATTTTAGGCAGCCTCTCTGCTAATGGGTGGGGTTGTGTTCCTGTCTTGCTAGTTATTTGGCACGGGGTGTCCAGCACTGGAGCTTGCTGCTCAATGAGTAGAGCTGGGTCTTAGTGTTGAGATGGAGATCTATGGGAGAGCTCTTGCTGATTGATATTACTTGGGGCCGGGAGGTCTCTCTCTGGTGGTCCAATGTCCTGAACTCGGCTCTCCCACCTCAGAGGCTCAGGCCTGACACCCAGCCGGAATACCAAGACCAGGTCAACCAGACAGCTTTTGGGAAGTCTGAGGTCTTCTGCCAGCATTCATTAGGTGTTCTGTAGGCATTCTTACACATGTAGATGTATTTTTGATGTATTTGTGGGGCAGAAGGTGCTCTCTATGTGTTACTCCTCTGCCATCTTGAAGGTCCTCCTCAAGATATTTTAGACATGTCCATCTTTTGGGGCCACCAACATAGGTGAAAGTAAAGGTGGAGTCTGAGTATGTGAAGTCAGGCAGGGCATGGTCATGGTGGGGCCGGGGTGCTCAAGGCACCTCGTAAATATCTTATTCTCCAGATTTTTCTTTTAATATTTTTGGGTAGCTATATTTTGCCTCAAATTTTATTTACTGCCTCAGATAGCCAGAAAGTTAAACAATGGCCCCTAAATATTTTTGGCAAACTCCCTTGGGGAAAAGACTTCTGTATTGCATGAGCTCAGAGGCAGGTCAAGTAAAGACAGGTTTTGCAAATGAGGCTTCTGTGGAGTTACAGTTCTCTGAGAGTGAGATTTTGAAAGAGTTCCAACCCATTCTGCCCTGTCTGTTGGCTGCTTAACTGTTAGCTTTCACTCTGATCGTGAGCTAATTTTTTCAGGCTGCTACAGAGCTGGAGCATAGGGTGCAATGAGGGCAAGTTAAAATGCCAAAAAGCTTGCTCTTTTTATTGATATTCAACCATGTCTTGAATAAATACTCCTTAGATTGCTGCAAGCCTTTGGTTAATTTCCAGAGTTCTGAGAAATTTTTGCCAGTTCCTCATTGCTTTAATGGAGGAGAGAATTCTGAGTTCTTACACCATCATTTTCACTGATTTCATCTCTCCAAAAAATTTTTATGATAGTATACATTTTTACTGTTTCTAACATAGGAGTCCATATAAAAAAGCTAAAAGAAGATTCTGGGACTTTGTATGGGTAAAGCTATCCAGGTACTGGCCCTAGGAAGTAGTACCTTAATAGTGTTTTTTTTTTTTTAAAAAAAAACTATAGATCTTCCATTCCCCAATATCAACCCAGAATGTATTTTGCTGTCTCTTCTTTACCCACACTTAGAGTAGGATCCTTGTAGCTTGTGTCATTCCTAGACTCAGGGGTGTCTACTTGGACCAGGGATGTGCAGCATCCATAATGGTCCAATAGGGAGGCTAGCCTACAAGTAATAGCCATTGAATTTTAAAAGGAATTTTATGTGGACTCCTTTCCAAATTTTCGCATCAACAAGCAGGAATTTCTAGTGTAGGAAATTCACTATATTAAATATTGTGGTCTAAAATGGAGCCCTCCTTTATCTTCCCCTACTCCAGTTTTGTATATTAGCATGTTCTAGTCTGGTAACTTATTTGAAATAGTAAGGTTTTCTCAAAAATTATGAAATCCCAAAATTTCACATACATTTATAAAGTTAAAAATTCACTTCATTTCTAGCACTTTGTCTAAGATAGGTATTTATTTTGACATTGGGAGGCAAAAACTGAATTTATTATCTTATGAGTTATTTAAACATGTCATGTGCCTAATATGTAAAAATGTTATTAAGGAGTGTTGTTTTCATATAATATGTTCAGGTGTGGCAAAGATTTAGAATAAGTAAAATAATATTCTTAATGATTTGGTTTGAAACATTGTGTCACAATATTTAATAAATAACATTGCTAATTATATTTAAAGGGCAAAATTTGAACTTCCAAAAGCATTCCTTGTTTTTACCAATAATTTTGCTATTTTTCATACAGTCTTAATGAACTGAAATCATCCAACTTAATCTTGATTAATTGCCGCATTAAAAATGCTAAGAATTTGCAACTTTTTTGGAGGCCTTGAAAAGCAACTCTGGTATTTCTTATATGCAGTACACTTTAATTTTGACTGCTGCTTGGTTAAAGCACCTGTGAACCTCTCTAAGATTAAGTTTGAATTTTTCTAGCAGGTTTTTGTAATGTCTGGATTCATTTTCTGTATTACATCTGGTACATTATTGGAAAAATTGAACACAGGGTAACTTTTACAAATGCTACTAGATTATTTCCCCATTCTGAACCTTATGCGTAACTTCCACTACCAAGAATTCTTTAGTCACCTTGAGGTCAACTTGGGATAGAAATCAAGAAAAATAGAGGTTGCAAGATTTTATTGGCCTAGAAAGTGAAAATCTGAGGATAAATATGAAATTTCTATCATCACATGGAAGGAAAATACACAGTGCTCACTGAGGCTGCTTTTCCAGACCTCCTCATCTGAACCACAGACTTTTTGGCCTTCTGGTTTATAGTTTAGTACTTCCAGCCAAAGAACAGTGTATTTATTTTGAAAGGAGAAAATGTGCTTCATTATGTAGAAAAAAAGAGAACAACTAAAATGGACTGAGTTCTACTACCATTTTAGGTACTTTTGTGTTTCTCATTCCAAATTATTAGTTCGTTCAGGCTGCAATAACAAAATACCACAGACCTGGTAGCTAATAAACAGTAGAAATTTATTTCTCCCAATTCTGGAGGCTGTTAAGTCCAAGATCACAGCATCAGAATGATCACATTCTGGTCAAGGCTCTCTTCTTGGTTTATAGTCAGTGCCTTCTCGCTGTGTCCTCACATGGTAGAAGGGGCTAGGGACTCTGTGGGGTCTCTTTTATAAGACCACTAATCCCATTCATGAAGGCTCCATCCTCATGGCCTAAGTGTCTCCCAAATACTCCACCTCCTCCTAATACTATCATCTTTGGAGGTTAGGATTTTAACATATGACTTTTAGGGGGACACAAATGTTCAGACAATTGTAGTTACATACCTGTTGACTAGTAAATATGGCTATTTGATATAACACTTTCATCCATGAGAACTGTGTTTTATTGGGCAAATAAGAATATAAAATTTGGTCTCTGGATATCAGCTTAAATAGACCTAGTGAATATCTTTCTCACAAATGGGAGCAAATCTTTCATAGTATAAGCTCTTCCATAATTTAACCTAATTGCACAGCACTCCTTATAGTACAATTTTTATTGATGACATTCATATTATTTTGACTGCAAACTTCTATTCTTGAGTACTGGTAAACTAGCTCTCTGGGAGGAAAAACAAACAACAAATTTCATTTGTAGCATTTGTCAATGTTCATGTTCTACATATTCCTGTCACAGCGATTTCAATGCAGAGTTGGGAAGAAGTACACGGTTGGTTATCTGGAGCCAGTGTGAGTGGGTTATAGAACACTATTCTGTCTACTCTTACTATCTTTTTTTTCAAAGCCCAATATTATTACAATCTCTCTCCCATGAGTGTTTGAGAAAACTTGGAACTGACCTGAACCTACCACCTAGAAATTAAATTGGACTGTCTTTTTACCTATACTTCTACAGAGACCTGGGAACCTTTAGATGCACTCTGATTTCCAGGATGTAGTTAGCCAGCCACAACTGACTGGATTGCAATAGGAAAGGGAACTAACTATGTGTGTCCATATACACATCTTTTGAGTAAATGTATTTTCATTTTTTCTTGCCTAATAAATCCTCTTTAATACAACCTAATGAAATTTTAATCAACAAAAGTAAAATGTATGTATCTGCACATGAAAAGTCAGTTGTCGGTGGATTAGGTGACCTAGAGTTATCAGATAATGGTGGTAAATCCCCAGCTGTAATCTACACACCTTGGGGTTTATTCATTAGTAGTCTCTTGAGTGTTTTTCATGCTCTTATCTACATTTTGGAAACCTGTTTCTAAACTGCTCCCAGATTGCAAAAGCACTAACTGGTAATGCTCCTTTTTTGGTTCATTGACTCTTACATTCTCTGGCTATTATTGGTATCGGTTAAAACGTGAATGTAAAAGTATTGTTTTTAACACATGTAATTTAAGCATGTTTTATTAATTTGGGAGCCTATTTTGAGCTGTTACAACATCAGTGACTCCTGGTATTAAACCAGTCTAGATTAAATTTTGCAGCAATTACTGAATTTACATTTTAGAATAGCAAGCAAATGACTAGATGGCCAGGTGAAAGCGGGGGTTGTTGAAATTGGAGCTAAGAAAACATATTTCAGAATATGCATAGATATGCATAATAGGGTGTATACCTCGAATGGGAAATAGAATAGTATCCAGGAGTCAGCAAGTGCGCTAGATGTAAAATTAGAAGTTATATTTCACTTTTGAGTGTTTCCAGGGATATATGTCAGTTACCTGTAATTAAGTGGGTATAGCTGTGTCTGTGAGTGTGTGTGTGTGTGTGTGTGTGTGTTTCTGTGTTGGATTCAAAGGAGTAGGAGTAGAGGCAAAGTGAATTAAAAAGTCAGAACGGGCCAAATGACCTTCATTTTGTAATTCTTCTTTAGTACTTTAGATGCTCCTACATTATGGGATAGTGACTCCTGAAGGCATTGTCTCTTCTGAGTTCAAGGTAGATGTGTGAAGCTTGGAGAACCTGGGAAGTTCCTGAAACTGGAGAATATCAATATACTAGGAAATAGTACCTATGAGACAGTAATATAAATTCTGAAAAGGAGAAAGCTAAGGGAGATTTTAGTAATTTTCCAAAAGTATCTTTATGGAAAACAAGAGATCTCCATTTTCAAAGAAAGAAGGAACACAAACTTTGGAAATTCTCTCTGTGAAAGTTACAGTGCAGAGCAGCTTAAGAATGTTTTCAGTGATCATTTATTCTTTTGGGTCTCCGACATTTTTCCTCAAATAATACAATGCTGACTAGCTTTGACCATTTCTTTCAGCATGGTTACAATGTATAATTTTATGTAGTTAGCCATTTCTAGTTCTACCTCAAATATTTTGACTTGAAAAGGTCACATATTCCTTCTTCAATTGCAGCATGTGCCAGGCTGATTATTTCCTGTATGTGTCTCTTTTCCTGTCTCTCTTTTCCCTTTAGTTTCACTGATTTTTCGTGCCTGATCGTGCTTTGGTTTGAAAAATTCATAAGTAAGTTTATTTGTGGAGTTATTACCCCTTCTTTTCCTTCTTCTCTTTCCTTTTCTTTGTTTTTTTTTTCTTTTTTTTTTTTTAAAGCTAGAAATCTACCTACTTAGTTTGGCAACAACTCTAGGATGTTATAAAATCAAGCTAATAGCCTTTTGGAGAGTACTGGATCATAAAATGGGGAAGCAGATTAACTCAGTGCCATTAATTAACCTGCTTTTGTCTTCAAAAGCATTCTCCTGTAACCATTTTGAGTGGTGCAGCATGCTCAGCAAAGGGCAAGGTAGAATGTTTTGACTGGAAAAATCTAGCTGGCATCAAAGATTATTCTTAAAAGGCAGTAGTCCTCAACCTTGGATGTACAACTTGGAATGCTTTTAAAATTCCAATTGCCAGACTTCTGGTTTCTGCTTTGGAAAGTAGAGAGCTGGGAGGAGTATCATACACACCCTCACAACAAAAAGAGATGAATAAACTGTAAGTTCGTGGCTTTTCTTGAACCCAGCTTACTGCCCAAAATATAAAAAGAGAGTTGTGCAGGGATAGAGAGAACCTGAGCATTTGCTTACTTGGGGCAGATGTAGAAAGAAGGAAGAATAAGGAAGGAGAACTCAGCTAGAAGGTATGACAAATTGGTGGAGGATGAGTGTGGGCTGGCAAGACATTGTGGAGCCAGATATAGGGGATGATCTCACTGCCTTGCATATTCTTCTCCGTAGATCCCAACAGGTCCAAAATGATTGGTGAGAATTCTGATAAAGCATTTCTGATGGTGCAAGTCTGGGGGAGGTGGAGGGTGACAGCTACTGTATGATGGTGCAAAATTGTACCTGGATTCTTCTCTCCTATATCTCTTATGGAAAAAGAGCCTTTGTTTTAAGTTACTGGTGAAAACACATTGCAGAAAGGGGAGGAGAATGGAAAACAAATGCTATTACTGGGAGAAGGGGCAAGAATAGCTGGGAGAGAAACAGGAGCATTGGGAAGTCCACACCCCATAGACCCAGGGACACAGTGGCTTCCTGAGGCTGAGTATAAACTAGCAGAAAATAGAACACCCCCTCCATGCCCTCCACCACCAGATCAACAAGGTCAAGTAACACTGGAATACTGCTGGAAGTGTTGCAAGAATATGAAGATAGACCCACTCTAAGGTGTAATGTAAAAAGAAGACAAAGTTGATGGTGGAGAAGATACTGAAAAACCTTCTGGCAGATCAGCTCCCAACCTCAACCTATCACTAGAGAAATTTAAAGCAACATGGGTCACGGAGGGTAACCAAAGCTACAACAAACATTAAATCCAGACTAACCTCTGACTTGATTTAATCAAACCTAGTGTAAGGAAAGGAGTGCTCATTTCCAAGCATGAAACCTATTTACCTCAGCCTGTATTATCTTTCACAGCTGGCCATTTTTAACAAAAAATTGTGATGCATAAAAAGGGCAAGAAGTAAAAACATTGCCACGAAACAAAACAATCAACATACCTATTGTTAAGTATGACATAGATATCGAACCTATCTGACAGAGAATCTAAAACCATAATGTGTGCCATATTAAAAGCTCTAATGGATAAGGTGAACAGCACGCAAGTTTCTACGTAAACTTACAGCAGAGAGATGACAAAAAACCCAGCAATGATAGCTATGAGACACTCAGAGGTGGAGAGTGTCTTTGACTGGTTAAGCCAACAGAAATTACCCTAAGTGAAACATACAAAAAAGAAAATCAGTCATTGCAGGTGCTGAAGACTGGGGGAGAGGTTGACCAGAAAAGGACAGTAAGAGGAAGTTTTGTGGATGATGAAACTGTTCTGCATCAATGACTCTGGTGGTGGAAGTGTGATTGTATGCATTTGCGAATACCCATGGAAGAGTATACCACAAATAGTGAGGTTTTCTCTTTGTAAATTAAAATTGAAAAATTAAAAGGAAAAAATAATCCTGATTTCCAGACAGTTGAATCAGCATCTCTGGGAATGGGATCTTGGCATCGACTAGATGATTGCAATGTGGATCTAAAATAGAAAACCTCTGCTAGAGTTGCCATTTCTCTTGGGGAATTTATTACAGTATAAGCACCAGTTCTGAAACTTTACTATCCATTGGACTTATCTGTGATCTTTATGAAATACTGACATTTGTCTCTCATTACCAGGCATTCTGATTTAATTTGCAAGATGTGATATGGATATCAGGAATTTTCAAAGTTCTCCTGGCGATTCTGATACGCAGCAAAGTTTGGGAGCTACTGGTCTAGAGCAGTGATTTATGAAGTTTCACCTGCATCAGAATCATCTGAAAGCCTTGTTGAAACACAGATTACTGGGTCCCAGTCCCAGAGACTTTGATTCAATAGTTCTGGGCTGGAGTGTGAGAATTTGCATTTCTAATAAATTCCCAGATGATGCCAATGCTGCTGGTCTTTTGACAACTACTGGCCTTATTAACTGCCTCTCAATTATTACTGCACATAAGATCACTGAAGTCAAAATAAAGATTCTGATCAGTCATTGTGATGCAAGGCCTAAGATTCTGCATTTCTAACAAGCTCCCATGTGATGCTATTGGACTGAAGACTATACTTTGAAGAGCAAGGGTCTCTGGAGTCTTGCATGGTTTATGGAGGAGTAACAGCGGCAGCATCTGGTGATTTCTGTGTAGATTTAAAGTTTAAGAAGAACTGCTCTAGAGGTCCATGGGTGTTAAGTATTGTATTCTCTGCAACTTGACTTTCCTTTAGTGCACGAAGCTTTGATTGATCTCTCAGAAGGTAGACTTGCTTACCTAGCTGCATGATAATTTATTAATTCACAATGAAAAATACAAGAGTACAGAGGTGGATCAGGATATCAGGGTAAGCAAATTTCTTTGTAGTATGGAAAATCACAGGAGACCAGCCTATTGGAAGATGGTTTAATGAGTGAGAAACACAATGAAAGCGTTCGAGTGATTTTACTAAGTGCCTCTCAGATTCTGATTGGGTGTCTTGTTTCTATCTAGTACAATGCATCTCTCTTGGGTACACCTTGTCATAGGCTAGTTAATGGCCTATGAATAACTGCCTGTGGTCAGCCTCCCCGCCCTCATCCAATCAGTTGTTATCAAAAAGGTGAGGTTACCTATTACAGAGCATATTGGTGGTTTCTTCCAAAGGCTGGTGTGAGTGTGAGTAGCTAACCACCTTTTTAGTATAAAAACCCCAGATAAAAATGAATAATATTATCATTAAATAGCTTGTGATAAGGTCAAGCTTCTAGCAGAATAAAGCCAAAAGTAAGTGAAAGAGTGCTTACTCTTAGCATTTAAAAAAAATAATTTTTAATTCATCATGACATAGGTAAAGAAAAGAAAATATGACCTGCATATCTCTCTGTATTTGCATATCCTAATGCATCTTTACTTTCTAAATGAAAAGGACAGACAGAGGGAGGAGGGCTCTGTTTAATGTACAGAACTGACCTTCTTCGACCAGCTTAGTGCTTCTCTAATTAAGCATTTACAGAGTAAGCAGAGCTTTTCCTTCTTTTGATGGGGAAATCAATATGAGATTTTCCATGTTTGGGGTCATAGTGACATGGTCTGAGGGAAATGTCTAAGCCACAGGGCCAGATTATTTAGAAGAATCGTGGCAGGGCTACTTTAAGAGCATTAGCAGATATTAAGTTTAGGGAAAGCAACCTTGATGATTGATCTGTAGAATTTACTAATGCATGTATATTTAACATGTGCTAGAATCGATACACATTTTAATATTATCCTATTTTTCAACCATGAACCGATGCTTGGTTACCATATAATAAACATGTAAAATTCAAGGTATGGCTCTTTGAAAAGCCTAGCAGGGCTTTTGGGGGGGGGCAAAATAAAAGTGTATTATCATCTTACTAAATCTCATTAAATCACACTCTGCAAAGAAACTGGTAGCCTTCCCAGGTTACGTGTTGGCCGCAAATATTGATAAAGAGTTTCAGCCTGGCTTCGCAGTATTATTATCAATCCTTCCCCCTACCCTTCACCTCCATTCTCTCATTGATTTGGGTAAAGCCTGGACATTGTTTTTTATCCTGAAAACGTTCTTCAAATGAGAGGGAAAAAAACCCTCAGTAAATGTTTAAAAGACAGTTAACTACGTTATGTGTTTTAATATGCAAAGGACTCCCCTGACCTCCTAGCCACTGTGATTCAGAAACAATTTAGAATTGTTTAGTGTGTATCCTCAATTTAGTGTGTCTCCTCATAGTTCCATATGGGCATATTTATGAGTTTGCAAAGACTCAGCCCTAGCAATACCCAGAGGTTACCATGACGGAGCACACATATAGTAGCAATGAGGCTTCAATATTTGGACCTGGAAAAGGCAGCCTGAGGCAACACAGGAAGGATTAGATAAGATCAGTTATGCCTTTTTTTTTAAATTGAAGTGTAGTTGATTTACAGTATCGTGTTAGTCTCAGATATACACGATACTGTAAATCAACCATACTTCAATAAAAACAAGCCAAAAAAACAAAACAAAACCCAATCCCCCCAATAACAACAAAAAGAAGTTCTGCAAGGAGAAAACAAAGTCTAATGTTCGAGGAGTTCATAATCTAGGGGGCATATTAGAACAGGTCATAAAAATAATACAAAGTAATAGAATAGTGGTAGTAATTGTAGTATATTCTCAATGAATGCAAGCTATTTTGGGGAAGGCAGCATGTTAGTCATCTTCTGGGCATTATAACATGTACTCACATCAAATGTACAAAGTAAACATATCACTTCCCTTTTACAGATAAGTAAACTGATGCTTAGAGAGGTTAAAAAAAATCAGTTATGCCAGTCTACCTCATTAGTCTCATTGTAAATCTAAAGGTTTCCTTTGTTACAAAGAATTAGTAAAGTCTGATAATTATTGAAATATGTGTATTAATATAAGGGAAAACTTAAGTCCTTAAAATATTTTTTGACTGGTTCTTTAGGTTAAGCAGATCCACGGGAATGATTGGTTTACAGACAGTTCTTGGTACGTTGAGGATAATATATTGTCTAGCTTGTGGCTATTTGGAGAAACCATAAAGAACATTCAAGTCCACAATCAAGAACTGCTCTATAAGGACAAAGTGAAGTTTTAGGGCTCGTTTCTATATCATAACATTGCCAATAGGCTAGCATTAAAGAGATGGCAGAATTGGAATTGTCATTCAAGGAACTTACGTCTCTTCTGTTTCCTATGTTATGACAAGATTCTTTGTTTTTTATTCAGCAGTAAAAACTCTCTGCGAGGCCTGTAGAATGAGTACATAACCAGCTGAACAGGAGCCAGCAGCTAACCACAAACAATCTTCCAATACCTTTCACAGTAATGGAATTGCCGATGTTTCCCTGGAGCACATTTTGCAGATGCAAGATTGTTTCAACGGTGTGATCTACAGTATCTGAGTAATAATAACCTGAAGAGAATAATACTTCACAATGCAATGGCAGCTTCCATATGGTTCTCAGTTCCCCAAAGCCTGGTATAAGCAGGAGAAAAACAGGTGTAGCTCCAATTTAATACATAACAGCTTGTGGACTAAGAGTTCTTACTTTCCATTGCAAATACATAGAATGTTTTGTGGCGGGTGTCTTTAATTCTACAGCTCAGAGACTGTGGTGTCATTGTCAGAAGCAGCAATAGAAATGTCTTGGGTAGATGAATATTTTTCTATAGAGTACAAAGAATTCAAAGGAAAGTGATAGAAAATGCAGTGAATTCTGTGCGTCTGTGAGCGTATGCCTGTACAAGCTGTGTATAACATAATTCTTGGTTTTAGTGTCAGTACTGCTTTGTGAAAATCCTACCAGGGACAGGAACATACCTGAGGGTTACAAAGTCACTGTGAAAATAAGGTAATCAAACAGCAGCTACTGTAGGCTATCGGTGGCAGGGTGGATAAAAGAATTGCAATACATTTGACATATAGCACGTATCCAAATGACACACCAAATCTGTGGGTTGCAGGAAAACAATGCACAAAACCCAAAGTTGTGACTATGTCAGGGAAGATGGGGCTTGGTCTGAGGTCTTGAGACAGGAATTTCCTGCAAGTAATGTTGTGGCTTCAAATGAAAGCATGGAAATTTTCCCAGGTGCCCAGGGTAGAAGGGACTACTGCCATGCGATAGTATTTCTGTCCCACTTACATACAGATATGCCAGTGATGTCAATACTAGCCAAGGGTGAATCCAGGCTTGGGGCAACGTGAAGCTTATGCAATTTGGGGTCTCTTCTTTTAAAAAATACGTAAACATATACAACTTTTGAACATTAAAATATTTACTTGGTGAACACATTCTTAGACCCTCCTACAGTCTTGGAGGAGCCTGTGAAACTGAGGGGCTCTGAAACGGAAGCTTCACTGGCTTTGAGGTAATTCTACTTCTGGTACCGCCACCTGGGAAAATGACTTACTGCCTTACAGAATCTTAAGCCAAATGAACTACTTAGGTGAAAACTAAGCTTTATTTTAATAAACCATGAATATAAGATTTATGTAAAACAACAACAAAAAAGTCATTAGTTCCCAGTAGCCTACGGTATTTGGGAGAATGATAGGAAGTGTGTTGAATTTTAGCACAAGATACACAGTGGTGACTTTGAAGTAACAACAAATAAATTTTAGCAATGTTCTTTAGCTGTGTATTTGCAACAATAACCCGTACAACTTATATATTGCTACTACCCACAGAATGCTGTTCTAAGTTTTGTGTGTGTATACATTAATTCATTTTGACTTTGAATGAACTATTGGTTTAGCACTTCTAATATCCCCTATTTTATATATGAAGAAATGGGGGCACAGAGTACTTAGTTGCCCATGGTCAGATGGCTACTAAGTGGCAGAACATGGATTTGAACCCAGGTAGTCAGCTTCAGCCTCTATGCTTTTAACTACTGCCTTCTATCCTGCCTTTCTCTCTGTGTGCTGTTTTGGTTCAGTGCAGTGGAAGGGCAGCATTTACCTGTGTGTTATAATAGTTGGGTCATTTTCCTGTGTATCATGATGGTCCTTGCTCTCTCCGTGTGCAAGAGTGTGTTCTGTGTTCTGTTGACAACACTAGCCAAATATTGGATATTGGGGGTTGACGCAGAAGCTTATGAACTAGCCCAGTTGAAGAAGACAAACCACCCAATGTATAAGGAAGGGTCTTTATTTCCTCATTTATCAAACAAAGGCTTTGGAAGTACTATTTTTAAGGTCCTTTCCAGGTCTTGAGTTCTGACAAAAAATATATATTCTATTTTTGCTTGTGGTTTTGAAAGCCTAGTTTGGCATAAGTGACCATATTCTAAACGTACTTTAGGCACTGATGTTTCCTAATAGAGTGGGCTTTGCCACTTGAATGGATGTCTTCCTACTGACATTTATTAAGTGCATACTATTCCCATCTAATATTCTGAGTACGCTAAAACTACAAATTGGCTTAATTTTACAATGATCTTATAAGGTGAGTACTATTCTCAGCCTTATTTGATGGATGAGGAAATCGAGGCAGAGAGAAATTAAATACTTTTCCCTGCAGCAGCCAGTTGTAAATGAAGGAGCCAGGATTTAAATCCAAGCTGTCTGCTTGTAGAAGCTGCTTTCCTACTACCTATGCTATAGTGCCAGAGTGTTTATTCAAATGAATGGTGTATTGACAGTGAAAGGAAGTTGAAAATGGTAACTGATTCTGGAAAGGGAGATGTTCCGAAGACTGCTGAAAGCTAAGCGTGTTTAGTGTTGCTATAAAGAGGAAAGCCACATAGGTGAGTATGTCAGAGGTGCTTCAGGAAAACAATGCTTAAAATGTTCCATGAACAATTCCAGAAGAGGTGGCTGAAAAGGACTGGAAAAGGAATTATAATAATAACTAGTACTGATGATAATATCTAATAATTATTTAGAACTTATTACATACCAAGTATGGTTATAAATGCTTTATATATATTAACTCAACTTCATCCTCCCATATGCACTATAAAGTAGACATTATATGTCTTTATTTTGCCAGTGGGGAAACTGATGCCAAGATTAAATAATTTGCCCAACTTGTCCAAGAAGAGATTAAATAGTTTGCCCATTTAGGTAGAAGTTTTTAGTATTAAAAATATATATTGGGCTTCCCTGGTGGCGCAGTGGTTGAGAGTCCGCCTGCCGATGCAGGGGACGTGGGTTCGTGCCCCGGTCCAGGAGGATCCCACATGCCGTGGAGTGGCTGGGCCCGTGAGCCATGGCCGCTGAGCCTGCGCGTCCGGAGCCTGTGCTCCGCAACGGGAGAGGCCACAACAGTGAGAGGCCTGCGTACCGAAAAAAAAAAAAAAAATATATATATATATATATATATATATATATATATTTACCACATACCAGCTGCTGTGGTAAGCGCTGTAGATAAAGAAATAAAAGCAAAGACATAAAATTCTAGTCAGAAAAGACAGATGTATAATTGGATGATACCTAATGCAAACCTGCTTTTTTGATGAGTGAGCCAGTGGAGGAGATGACAGCATGAGCAAAGGCACAGGGGCAAGACAGAACTTACCGTTTAGGGAACCAGCAAGTGTGATGGGTTAGGTGGGGTGGGCTGCCTAGAGTTGAAGGTAGAAATGCAAGCAGTGTCTAGTTTATGGAAAGGTTGTGATTCAACCGTAGTAACACAAATGATTTTTGAAGGCTTCGAGGAGTTGCTGAGGGGTTTTAATCGGGGAAAGGCAATATCCAAGGTGAAAAATGATGATGCCTAGATAAAAGAGGGGTCATGTGAAGAAGGTGAGGGGAGAGGGAATAAAAAGACATTAGGAAGGTAGTATTGAATGGACTTCAAGACAAATTGAATGTGGGAATAAAATGAGGGAAGGTATAAAAGATGAATTGAGTTTCTGACTGGATGGTGATGCTGTTGGCAGATGAGAGTGGGGTGGGCAAAGCCAAGGAGATGTCTCACATGGTTGGGTTGAGAGGTATTTGGGGGACACCTAAATGGAAACATCTAATAGGCAGTTCGTTCTTTAGGTGTGGCGATCAGAATGATTAAGAGTCATCATTCTGAGGGAAACAGAACTATCATAGAATCTGCACAGAGTGAGAAGAGAACAGAGGATGGAACAAAGAGGGTCCCAGTGATTAAGAGAGAGCTGGGAGAAAAACCTGAAGGAAGAAAGGGGGTGAGTAATAATCTCAGGTACCAGAGAGAGAAGAAAACTTTGAAACATAGTCACGGATTCAATAACTGATTTTATATGAAGACTGAAATGTGATTTATATGAATTGTAAGGTAGCTATATAAACTCTATGCAGATATTTGGAGAGACATGAATTAAAAGTCATTATAAGTGATGCACTAGACTGCACCATGTTAACACAATTTTTATATTGGGTGACAGTCCAATATAACAATTGTTCATAATTCATAACCTATATCTTCAAGGAAGTATGAAACAATTTTTGATATACTTGGATTGCAAAGATAGGTAAATATATAACAAACTACAAAATAGATAATATAAGTTATTTTCACTGCTAGGTTTACTACATTTAGTTATAGACAAGCTAACCTTCCTCAAATATTGTGTGTATGTGTGTTTAATAAAAATATGTACGAACAGACACACTATAACAGTTCATCTTTGGTGTAAAATAAATATGGGATAATGCCTTTGGTTACACTGCCTTGAGTGTGAATAGTTAAATATCTGTGGTTAGTGGAGATGGTTAAAATCATATATTGCATCTTTTGGATGTTTTCTGCTGTTTCTCTTTATACTGAAGATTTGCCAGTTTCTTGGAGAAGTATAAGGAGACACGTGAATCTGAATGTTTTGTCCTTCATAAAAGACATTTTGGTTAGGTTTAACTCTAGTGTTTAATGGGAAATGGTAGATTATTTCTTTCAGTATTTTTCCAATCATTACAAAAAAGATGACCTATTTAAAAATTTTCTGGGAAGCCTTCCCCTACCCCTTTGCTAAATTGGATTGGATTTGTTTGTGGAAGCAATGATATTGTTAGAGTTCAGCCCAATACTCATAAATGGTTTTTGTTGAGTTTGGATAGGAAATCTATTAAGTTTAAAGCATGCTTGAGAATATCCCTGAATTATTTGAATGAACCTGCACATTTTCCTTCACATCTTTAAATTCTTATCCTCCTCACTATATTGTTTAAATGTTTCTGGAATTACGGAGTTGGTCCTGCTTTTAGGAGAAGTTTGACTGAATAGGGTTTATTTCAAATTCAGATAAATTACATAGGATTA
This sequence comes from Pseudorca crassidens, assembly GCF_039906515.1. Taxonomy (NCBI): domain Eukaryota; kingdom Metazoa; phylum Chordata; class Mammalia; order Artiodactyla; family Delphinidae; genus Pseudorca; species Pseudorca crassidens. Next base: position 26,049,426 of record NC_090300.1, read on the forward strand.
TAATTCACTGTGCATTTAGCATCTGAAAAATATCATACGGAAGCAGCTTGGTTTACAGACTTAGCACAGGTGAGCTAGAGACATTAAAATAAATATAATTATTTTACCTATAATGGAAGCTCCAGAGAGTTCAAAGCAAAATGATTTGAAAAGTAGCACAAACAGTAGTGTTAGAATGGCAATTCTTCTTCATGCTTTTATTTTGATAGCTATACAAAAATCAAAACAAAGAGGTAGACATCGCCTGGTTTTGGCTGCTTCACGTTCATTTGGTCCTTTCCCCTTGAGAGTTGACCTCTTCATGATCACTGTTTATTGGGACAAACCTATGGTTCCCCTTTCCCTTACCACAGCACGTGCAGGTGACCAATGTCAGGTCATTCTTTTGCTTCCTGTCTAAGACACAAAGAGCCTGAAGTAGTTGGAGATCCATTTCTTCCAAGAGATGTGATTTTACTCTTCTTGGAGAAGATTCTTCCTGCTTTCCAGTCCCCAAAACTGCATTGTCCTTCACCTCGGTTCTTCAGATTCTCCTTGATTATCTCAAAACTCAATAAGCATCCAATACATTTTTCTTTGCCTGATGAACCAGAATTGTTTTCTGCTGCTTGTGTCCAAAGATCCCTAACTGATAAAGAGATTACTTTGAATATAGTTAAGAAATATATTCCTTCTACTTTCGGTAACCTGTATATAAATACTAGAACAGTACTGATTTCCTAAATCAAATTAATCACTTCCTGGTGAACTTAACCAATAAAATATTCTAATTTCTGTTAGGTATAAGTTATTATATTCCACTAAATGGAGTAGAATATTTTTAATACTGTAAACATTTTCAGTCCTGTTCAGTTCAGCCATGTCCTTGAGCTTGGGGGTGTATGTGTGGAGATAACATCCATAATTCCCATTTCTGGGGGCATAGAACTCTCTTCTGTTGAGCCCTGACATTGGCTGGAATCTAGATCACTTATTTTATTAAACTTCATGAAATATCGATTTTAAGGATTCTGCATAGCCAGCACAGCTTAATTGTAGGCAGGCCCTTCTGAGAGAGTAGTCCTGAAAAGTCCACTGTTGACTTGAACATGGACTAAAGCCTTTGTCAAATATCTGTGTACTACTCTACGATGATGAAAGACATAATAAACAACACATTGTTCTCATCTTTTAGTAACTTTATCTAAACTTTAAATGTGATATTATAAAACTGGAGAAAATTTGGAAACGACACAAGATGGTTGATGAATAGGTGTCTAAAGGAATATTGATACTATTGTGGAGTGGATGAAGTCCCACTGTACATTTACACACAAACATTTATTACCTGGTTAACGTTGGGTATGCCACAAAAAGCAGTATCTTCATTTATGAATGACAAAATTTGTGGGAACAAAATCTCTTGAAGTCCTTTTGTTTTTCCCCATATTTCAGATTTATGGCACGCTGACAGTAAAGGAGTGAGCAGTTGTGGTTCATAGTCAAGAGTAGCAGGCCGGGCTTCCCTGGTGGCGCAGTGGTTGAGAGTCTGCCTGCCGATGCAGGAGACATGGGTTCGTGCCCAGGTCCGGGAAGATCCGACGTGCTGCGGAGCGGCTGGGCCCGTGAGCCATGGCCGCTGAGCCTGCGCGTCCAGAGCCTGTGCTCCGCAACGGGAGAGGCCACAACAGTGAGAGGCCCGCGTACCGCAAAAAAAAAAAAAAAAAAAAAAGAGCAGCAGGCCTGCTGAGAAAGTGGAACTTATTCAAAATAATCTTATTGAAAAGTGCAGCTAACAGTTGTCAGGCATTAGTACTTATAGTATTACCCTTATATAATATCTGGAAGAAAATACACATTTAGTAACTTTAATCTCTGAAGTTTTGTTTTCTATTGTTCGATCCTGAGAACAGTCCTGGGAGGTAGTAATTATACTCACTGCATAGATGAGGACTTTAAGGCCCAGTGAATGTAAATGTTTGAAAGGTGATACCGTTAGTAACTTAATAAGCAGTGCTAGGATTTATACCTAGGCTTTTCCGATCTCAGAATCTGTACTCTTTATTATTGTACTATGACATACCTCAAGTATGTGGGAAACGAAGGATGAGTGGAATTTAGGAAAATGAGAAAAGAAGACTTCACAAAGGTCTAAATCTACATATGACTTTTCACTGTCTGGACCTTAGGAAGCACTCTATAAGTGTGTACTGAATTAAATTAGCACACAATTTTACATCCAAATATGGCATGGAATCGGTTCAACTTAAAAACATCAGATGGAAAAGAAGCCATAGATATTTCAAGAATGTGATTTAAAAATATTTTCCATCAAATGTCTTAGATAGTGCTAGAGTTCATGAGGTTTTTCTGTTCTCCATTTCTTTTAGGCACAGATTCCCTTGAAATTTGGTAAAGCCATGGGATTTGCTTTGATGAATTAAATGTTAGAACACTTCTAGGAAGAAGTGTTTAAACGCTGGTATTTATTTCTCCAGTGTCATCTTTCCCTGTCACCATGATTTTGGAAGCATGAGGTTATAAGAGGTGACATAAGCTTGAAACAGCTTCTAATGGTGAGTATCTGTTCAGAGGACTGAGACCCTGGACAGTTTCTTGGACCTAAGCAGACTTCATATGAGTGAGAAATAAACCATTGGGGGGGATGGCTAGGTAAACCATCCCCCTCTGGAGGAGGGAGCAGCAGCTACAGGGCGGGTTGTTCTGTTGACAAGGTGGCCAGGTCCTGGCTATGGGGTGGGCAGATCTGGCTCTGGCAGCAATGGCAGACACCTCCCCACCTGCAGGGTTGGATATATCAGCATGGGTGCCAACTCCACGGGGTCTCCCAGCTGTCTGCAGAGTTGAGTATGACTCTACAGTAAGAAGTACCACCAGGGAACTTCCTTGGTGGCACAGTGGTTAAGAATCCACCTGCCAATGCAGGGACATGGGTTCGATCCCTGGTCTGGGAAGATCCTACATGCTGCAGAGCAACTAAAGCCCATGTGCCACAACTACTGACTCTAGAGCCCACAAGCCACAACTACTGAAGCCCGTGCGCCTAGAGTCCAAGCTCCGCAACAAGAGAAGCCACTGCAATGAGAAGCCTGCGCACCACAAGGAAGAGTAGCCCCTGCTCGCTGCAACTAGAGAAAGCCCGTGAAGCAACGAAGACCCAACACAGCCAAAAATACATTAAAAAAAAAAAGTACCACCAGGTCCAAAAGCCAATGGCATGAGGATGGTGGAGCAGAAGGATAGAAAAGCCTGACTTCTTGGGGAGAGCATTAAGTTGCTGAACTACATAAAGGACTGTATACCTTCAGACTTTTGATGTGTCATGATTTCATGATTTTATTGCTTGTACCAATTAGTTGAGTTTTCTGTTATTTGCAGCCAAGTGTGTGCTATTTTTTAGGACTAGATTCTGAGCTTCTAGTGTCAGAGGAGGGCTGGTAAGACATTGAACAGATTAATCATACATACATAACAGTTTTAGAAAAATTTCTTTAAATTTGTCACAATTTGGAACTATGTGTCATTATTACCGTTTGACACAGCTCACGTAACATGTGTAGTTTCTTCTAACATCTGAGTATGACAGAAGACCTAGGAATCATTCGTTTGGGAAGTTAGTCACATTTATCAATGACAGTGCATAAGAAACTTTAATAATTAGGAATTTTTAGAAGAGTGCTGACTGACACGTAGCTTTGTTTCCCTTCCATTTTGACTTTAGACACAATCCCTGGAAATTTTGTAAAATCCTTTCCTTTCTTTTACCACCATGGTTTTCTGGAGTAAGGTGAGGAAGAGATATTTTTAAGAATAATTTTATTATCTCTGCGTGAGTCAAAGAAAAGTTATATTGAGAGCTTTAAATGTTATGAAAAGATAAACTTTATGAAGGCTACCTCATAAAAATGGATAAAATTTGTGATATCTAAAATGAAATGTACATAAATCTTCACTTTCTCTTCTTGACGTTTTCTTGCATATAAACATGTAAGAAGTTAAAGCTTAGAATTCATGAGCAGCATTCTGCTCTCCGGAATTACACTTCTTCTAAATTTGTAAAAGTTATATCTCTAATACCTCTGAATATTTTCAGGCCTTCTTGTTTTTTACCGTAATGAATTGTATCTTTGGCTATTGACTATACTCTTAATACTTTGTAATCAGTTATTGCATGCATTAAAGTAGGTCTCAACTGAGGAAAATAATGATTGTTCCTCTGATAACATTTTCCATTCTCCTTGGAATGGAAAATGAGAAGTGTTCCCACTCCAAAGCATATCTTTCACCATCCCCATGGCTTTTTTCCTTCCTTCTGATATAATAAATGACCAAAAGGCTATTTTGGTTGACTTTTGGCTCAAAGTTTACTAGATTGCGTAATGGTAATATGTTTCTGTAGAATTATTCTTGAAATATGAGAATGATAATTGGCAGGTGGTAGGCTTTCAGACTCAAGCTCATTTTAGAGTTGGGTCTGTTTTCTTTAGCTTTGAATGTTCAGGAAAACTGAAAGAGGCATTAGGCAGATTTAGTTACCAAAGCTGTGTGATTGGGCAACAAGCACCAAACGTGACCCAAACGTGCTCCACGTGGAAATCATACCTTTCTTTGTCTTACCTGGTTTGGTTGCTAAGGCAGAGAAATGAAGACTTCCATAATCAGAAGAAAATGGAAAGAATGTGGAGGCATTCATAGAAAATAAATGAGACCTTAATTAAAACGGAGAAGGAGGAAATAAGAAAAATGCAAAACTATTGGCTGGGGCATACTGAAAGTTAAAAGAAACTCATTATAAGTGACCCTGCCTTGACAAGAACACAAGTAAAAATGTGCACATGTAATTAAAGAAATAGATTATGTATTCAGTCTTTAAACTTAGTTCCAGGCAGCACCAGTCTCACCTGGGATGGAAGCATTTCCCAAGTGTCATTTGTTTGCACAGACAGCACTTTTAAGAGCTAGGATTTGCAAAAGTTGATAACTGAGAGGAGTCAGAATGAGAGAAAAGGAAGAGTATGTAATGGGCCCCAGGTGTCTGGCAGGGAGAAATGTCAACAGCTGAGATAAGGGGAGGCGGTTGAGAAAATGGAGGGGCTGGTGTATTAATATGTACCTTCCCTGCTAAGTACTGAGCTCTGCGTTGGCAGGAACTGTCTGCTGCTTTATCCACAGAATATTGCCTGAAGCATTGTATGCATTCAATAAACATTTATTGAAAGAATAAATGGTTATATATTCCTGTTAGACTGTTGGATCCTAAGGTATTAAATGCTTTAACTAAGGTTAAATGATGGTGATGGGTTTCAGGTATCAACCTGCTTCCTTATTAAAATTCCTCAATATTAATTTTTTTTTAAAGTTTTCATTTCATAGTGTTGCTCTCCAGGTCCTTTAGAAGAAGTCTTTCCTCAGTCCAAGGCTTTCCTCAGTCCAAGACTTTCCTCAGTCCAAGGCACATGTCTTTCTTCACCTCTTCTGGTTTGAGAAAATGATTGGGAAGACAGATTTTTCTCTACATTGCATTGAGGAAAGAGGAGGTAATGTCTACATTCTAGCCTGGATCCATTTTTGGGGGGTTGAGTACTGTCGGGGCTGGAGCTGCATGGAGCCGTCATAATCAATTTTGGAAGCAAAGTTGGTGGGTGTTGGAAGGAGGGCTTGGTCAGTTGAGTCTGAGCCTCTTGGAGGCTGTTAGCACCTCTCTGGGAGTTTCACATTCTCTGACATCTCAATGGCTTGTATTTTTATCTTTGTGCTATGGTGGTATCAAGGCGTATTTTACTGTTTGTAGGAAGCAGGGGGGATTTCAAATTTTGGATGCTACAGAGAAAGTTGTACCGCCAACTGTTTTTGTAAGCATAGAAAGATAAAGCCCTTCATGGAAAACTAATGAAGAAATTTCCTCTCCAAACTGTGAGAAAATGAGCTTCATATATGCCTTCCCTAAGGAAAGAAAAAAGATGACTTCATTTATATCCTACCTTGTTCGAGAGGATTAAGACAGCTTTATGATGACTTAAAAACGATCTTTTCTGTCATGACCTTAGTATTAGCTGTTGAAAGCCATTTTTTGTCAATATTACCAATGTTCCTTTATTGCAGCCAGATGCCAGCTCTGCAGTGATGGGTAAACTAAAGGAGCTTATAAAAATGGAAACCTAAACTTCCAAGTTACAGAGGTGAGTGGAGCTAAAATTGAGTTGGGGTCTAAACTGTGGTATTTTGAATGTGAACTTCAGCTTTCCCATTTTACAATATTTGGATAATACTATTAGGCCCTTGTAAAGTATCTGGTAACTTATATCTGGATTAAAAGACGTGAAAGAAGTATCAAACAGATTAAACAAATTCTTTGAGTTATAGAGCTGAAGTAGGGACGTATAAATGGAATAAAATAACCCAAAACATTACATGTGGCCATGACTGTCAAAAGTATTCTGTCTGGAATATCTGCCAAAACCTATTTATTCTGATTCTCTTTTTTTCTGTTCACAGTTAAAGAAACTGTCCATGGGATGGGTGGTGTAGGTTGTTCCATGAAGAAAACACCAGATATTTGTCTTAGTTAAAAAGGTAAATTACACATGTACACTCTGGAAATTATTGAAAGCAAAATATTCAAGATAACTGGGAATCAAATTGTGACATTTAGCTTGGAAACTTTATATTTCTTTTCCCCACCAATTTAATACATAGGCTAAAAGATCATCTATTTATTTTTACCTCTTTCAAAAACTCAATATATTTATAAAACACATGATGGCACCATGGGAATTATAATAAGTTATTCAAAGCCTTACCATGTAATGAGAGATATTTACACAAATATTTATAAAATATAAATATGTCTGTAATGAGAAAGCTATGGACAGTAAGAACCGGAAAGTGAGATTAAGTGCCTTGCAGAAAATTAGTACTTTTATAAACTCTGACAGATGAGTGGATATCTAAAATGTGGACAGCAGATGAGAGGCAGAGGAGAGAATAAGGAAAGAGAAAACACTGGAAAAGGACAAGTATCTTTTAGAGGTGACAAACGGACATGTCTTAAAGAAAGACTTCAAATAAGGAGGTAAGGGGAGAATTTTGAAAGCATTGTGCCAGGCTTTGTAAATGAGCTATATTTAATATTTTTAGAAATATAGCATGTGGTGGCAAAAGTTTACTCAATACAGTATTTAGGGAAGATGAATCCAACTGCAGGAGTCAGGACAACTGCATCAAGTTAAGAAGAGAAGCAGGGAGAGTAAGGAGGATGCAGTGGCAGTGATGACAGTGAAAGGGAAGAGGTCTGACAACCTATAGGGGTGGCAGGAAAATCAGACAGGGAGCGAAAAAATGAAAGGGGCATTGTGAATGGCGTCAAAAAAAAAAACCAAACCTGACAGCACTTGGTGAGAAAATAGATATATCTGAAGAAGCAGGTCCCTCAGAGACTTGATCTTGTGTGTTTTGCCACCTTGCCTATTGCCTTCAAGGGCTTCTTACAAATCATGTAGAACACTGAGTATCACCTCTTTGATATAGTAATGATTATTTAGAGAGATAGGCTCCAAGTAACCATAACAGAACAACATCAACAGTAACAACCACATAAACTAAATCTTCATTTAAATAAATGTCCTGTCGTGCAAGTTTCATCATAGTGCTTACACAGAAGAGTTATGGAAAGACTGATCTAGTTTTTTTTTTTCCACATGAAGACAGATACTTCTGGAAGTTTGATTTAGAAAGGAAGGCTACATGTAAACACACATCTATTATATCCAGAGAATCATCTGTTGCACTTTAGAAAATTAAAGGTGTCAATGTCAAAAAACTCGAGCTTCTCATTTCTCCAGAAACCAAGCATCTGACAAAGGCTGACTTTTGATTCTCAAAACAAATAATTTCACAGAGTGTTAATTTTGAATTAAAAAAGAGTTACACTTACTTAAGGAGGAGAAACAATGGCTTTGCAAACAAATGATGTTGCAAGGGCCTGGGTGAATTACAACTACATTCCTATAGATTTCAGCTTAAAAAAAAAAAAAATTGAAGATGCTTCTTCAATTTAAACATACTGAAAATACTTGTATTAATATGTCTATTCAGTTTAATTCAGTCCTTTTTGACATGATAAATTAATTGGAAACAATGTTAAATATTTTTTATAACTCTATGCCAACAGATATGTTAAATATATAAATATCTTTTAGAAAAAAAATTGAGAGGAAAGAAATGAAGTCAAGTAATACTGAATTTATATAAAAAGGACCATAGTTATTTTACTGAAATTTGCATTGGTCTCAGAAATTAAAGCTAGCCATTTCATCTATCCTTGTCCTATAATTCTGCTAGCTTCCTGTTCTAATAGCAGTAGTTCTTTCTATTGCTTGGAGCTTGATTTCCAGCCCACAGAATCCTGATGCCAGGAAGGAAATACTCTTATTTCAAGGAGGCCACAAGTCTGTAAGCACATCAAGCCTTGTCTGTATACTAGAGAAATAATATGCCTATTATATATTCGCAAGATGGTGGCACAAATGTAGCCAGGGTAGGACTTTCTACATAATGGCTGAATTTAGGGACTTAAAGCTTCACTTTAGGGCCCTCTCTCGCCTTCTTTGGGCCCTGCTTTTCCTTCTTCATTGGCCTCATTCTTACCTAGTGCAGAAGGCTTTCTTCCTCTGGCTGGGAAGATGGCTGCAAGGTGCGCTAGCTTAAGTGTCTCTACAGCCTCTAACTCCAGGGGAAGACAGCACCTTTAGCAATTGCTCCAGCAAAAAAGAAAACAACAAACAAACAAACAAAACTCAGAGACGCTTCTTATTGGCGCCCCTGCTTATTCATGGACTGATTACTCATAGGTAGCTGAGCAATCTAATGCATTAGCTTCTTGAAGTCACTTCTTTTTTTTCATCTATATAAAAAAGGTGTAAATAATAGGACCTGCTTCAGTGAGTTATGGTGCAAAATAATGATCATTAGATCTGACTGTTTCACCATGTTATTCAAGTCTTCTACATCTTACTGATTTTTATGTCTATTGGCTTTATGAGGGAATGAGAGAAGTGTGCTAAAATTTCCTGCTCTTTTAGTCCTGTAAACTCTTTGCTTCATAATGGATTATATTATTAGGTTCATACAAGGTTAATAATGTTATACATTTCTTTTTTGTCTGTCTGACTTTAAAATTTTTATTGTCATTAGCTTTCAGTGGTCTTGCTCTATAAACTGTCTACATTGCACTAGTCATGCTTGTAGCTCGTAGTGGTTATTAAATCTGGCTTGATAATGGTTTTGCCTACCCCATACCTTAAATTATCTCCATAATTTTTGTTTGTAATATTTGAAAATCAAATATTTTCAAATATTTGAAAACCCCTATAAACAAATGAATAGAATATCCAGATAGTGGATATTCAAAGATATTCAAATAACAATGTTAATGTGTTTAAAAATATATGACGAGATTGGGAAGCTTGAAAGAGGATTGAAAACTATTTAAAGATATTAGTTTCAAGATTTGAAAAATATAATAACTGAAATTAAGAATGGATTAACAGCAGATTAGAGACATATATAAGATGAAATACTGAGAGATCAAAGAATGGCAAGTACAGAAGGAAACCAAAGAAACATAGGAATGAAGTGAACAGGGCTGACATACCTATAATTTAAGTCCCAGAAGTAGTGAACAAAACTCATTCATTTGATTCTCTCCTTCTCCCAAAGGCAGCTAGGGCCTCCCATATCTCATTAATGAAGTCATTTAAAGCGGTCTTCAGTCCTTCCCAGGATCTGTTTATTTCTTATGTTTACACCTTATTCCTAGGCGTAGACCTTTGGTGTCCCAATCCCAAATCTGTGAGTTTGACCTGGCTTTCTCCTGCATGAGCCAGCCCTCACATCCAGTTCTTGTTTTCCCAGCCACGTGACCTGCTGAAAGTTCTGCTCAGCTTCTCAACTGTCTCTGCTAGAATTGCCAGATGCTGTTATGGGAGAATTAGCCCCAAATCTGGATTCATTGTGCTAGTTTACCTTTTTCTCTTGATCTTAACTCTTTCTGTTACTAGCTCTTTGATACACTCAAACATGTTTTAAAATATTTTTTTCATATTTTCTAGTTATTCTCAGGCATGTTTTTCAAAATTTCTAGCCCGTTTTCTGAAAATAGAACAATTTCTGATGGTTTTTCAATTTAGTTGGAACTAATTCTCCAAGACAATTTTTAGAGAGATATATGGGTACTTTATAAGTTTCTGGCACATAGTCCATTAAAAACGACAGCCTCTTCTCTTACTCTGGCCTGGTTTCCAAGGAATATTTTTGTTCTTTCTCTATAACCTATTTATCCGTCCTTAGACCACTTTGGTTCCCCTTCTTTGCAGTTTTGTTGAAAGTAAAAATAAAATGTCAGCTATTATTTATTACTTAATAGGAGGTGTTTTAATGCTTTTAACCCAAAATACCTCAAATTTTAATAGAAATACCATATCAAATAAATATAAGATATACTATATATTTGACATCTGGACTAAAATTAGGAAAGGGAATTTAGAGGCTAGTGCTGTAATAGTTAAGAGGCATAAGGATATCCCATAGTCCTTTTCCCCAGTGATCTAATCCAGCTTGTTGTATGGGTCAGTTTTAGAGTACATGCAAAATAATTCTGAAGCTCATAGGGCCCCAGGCTACTTACTAATGTCTTTATCTGCATTACTGGCCAGACTTGACAACACAAGAAAAATCTTGGACTGACTATTGCCTTTGGGAGAAAGAGAGACCCAATGTTATTTCCTGGTTTAAACCAAGTTTCTCAAGAAATGATTCACATTTAGTGTCAATTGTTTCACAAGCCCAATATTTTTGGAAACTCGACTTTAACCATGAAGGTTGAAATATGAAAAGGAGATTCACTTTGAGGATAAACATATTCAAAGACATGAGAAAGATCCTAAAAAACTTAAGACATGTTTGAGTTGGCATTTTATTTTTGTCTGCATTTATATTTATGTCTGTGATATGACTGTCTTCAGAAGATGTATTGTCTGATGGTTGAGAGTGTCAGCATTTTTGAGCCAAACCACAATTTTTCTAAATGCAATACTGTCAGGAAAGTAAAATTTCTATCTACCAAAGATATGTTAAGCAAACATGGATTGTCGTTTCCAGTTACTGACAATAGATAAAAATAACCTGTTTGTGTATATTAATGTATAACCTATTACTAAAAGGAATGCTTGTTTCCCAGAACATTCTAATTGCTTCTTAGTTGTTCAAATCTTTGTGTGAAATGTCTGATTCCATAACTAATTTTCTCTTCCTGTGGAAACTGTGACTACACATTTGATTGTAATTAGTTAACCAAAGGCTAATAAAAATTAATTAGAATTTGGCTGGGACTCACTAGCTTTGGACAATCTCACTAATATCCACATTTTGCTGCTATGCTGTTCCCATCTACATTCTTGTAGGGTCTTCATTTAAAGCCTGGTCCATTTTTTCTGGGGGTTTCTACCATGGAGTGTGATGAGATAAGGTCCTCTTCATGCTTTCAGTCTGACCTCCTTTTCTGCTGTCTAGAAACTATTTTGGGTGGAAGGTATGACCCATCCCTGTCACTGGGACTTCTTTTCCCTCTAAGAATGGTCCTTCTCTATGGTAGCTTCAGGTTTTTTTGAAGCTTCTGCAGCACAAAAACTTTGAGGTTACATATAGAAGTGCATTCTTTTACATAATCACTTTGTTGAAGTCAAGTTATGTCCCTCGCAAAAACTGGAAGGAACGCTCTACCTAATTCTGCAGTTGACTTCATCCAAAGTAGCTCCACTTGCTCCACAGTCTGTCTCATATAGTCTCAATTGGACCAAGCTTTGTCAGTTTCTTTTAAAAGACTGTCATCTCTCCTAGTGCTCAAAACTGAGTCCATGGGATTGGGCTAGAGAAGGCTCTCTTTTCATCATCTTGTTCCTCTCATCCCTGACTCATTGCCTCATTTGGCTGGTGCAAAACAAAAGCTAAGGCAAATGTTAAAAACAAACAAAACAGAACACAAAAACCAAGCCGAAAAAAACCCTGCACAATAACCTTACTCCTGACAAGCTGCATTATTCCTATGCATGTAAACTCATATAGAGACACCTGGAGTGGGGAAGGTGGGGCTACAACCCGCCAGTTCATCAGACAGATGCAGCCAAACTGCGAATTTTGATTCAAACGTTTGCAGAATCTTGACAACTTCCCTGTATATTTACTTTACCTTCACAGGAGAATAAAAGTTATGCTTTTATACTTTTATTGGCAATCACCATCCACTTTCTGGAAACTAAATATTTGGCCAGATATTTGGAGTGTGAAATGTGACTGTCTATGGAAAGAGTATATAGTTAAGAGTCACGTGAACATGGCCCAGGTCAATCACTGATTCTGTGAGCTGGTCAAATGATGCACTCTCTTCAAGCCTCAATTTCTCCACATGAAAAATATGAGTGTTGGGCTAGATAACATCAAATAAAGAAGAATGTCAAAAAATGAATGTTCTTTGTAAGATAGGAATTTGGGAATGAGTGAGATAATGTGCATCTAATTTATGTCATCACTGAGGGATGAAGCTAGGATTTTGTTGAGCTCTAAAGGGAGCTACACTTATCTAAAGAAGTTTCTAGAGACCATTTCTGTTAATGCCTTTATATACTTTTATGAGGTCTTTGAAATCAGGTTCTGTGGAAGTCAATGAGAAACTTCACTTAGCAATTATCTTTCTACCATGCTTAATGGAAGAGTAGCGTCCTGAAAGAGGCTATGAGCTTTCAACCTAGCTCATTCATCTCATTCAGAGATGTTCCAAGTGAAAAAACATGTTTGATTTTTCAGCTTTTTAAACCAAAGATTGTAGTTTCCTCCCTTTCCTTCCCTCCTCTCCATCTTCCCTCCCTCCCTCCCTCCTTCCTTCCTTCCTTCTTTCCTTCCCTTCCTTCCTTCTTTCTCTCCCTTACTCTCTTTGTCCATCTCTCTCTCTCTCCCCTTTTCTTCCCTCCCTTCCTCCCTCCTTCTCTCCCGTTCTTTCTTGTCTTAATTAAATTAAGCCAGAGGTTTAAGATATATAAATACTTTGAGTCCAGTTTTGACACTAGACCAAATTATCTCCAGACTCAGTGGCATTTACATTTTTGTCCTTCTGTTGGTTTGTAAGCTCTTTCCTTCTAACTAATTAATATTTTTCCTTTGCCAAACTGGGTTTTTCTTAACTACTTTATTAGTGTTAGACAAAACAGCAAGTTTCCAGCAGCACAATGGAAGATAATTTGTTAAACTCTTATATATTAAATTCTTACATGAAATCTATTTAAGTGGATGGTAGTACTATTCCCCCCCCCACAAAGTTCTCTTGGAAATAATATTACAATTTAAATTTATCATTTAAAGTTTCCTTTTAAAAGTAGAGTTAGAGTGAATCTTACATAATTAGTTTATAGAATAGATAGCAAAAACGTTTGATTTAAAATACTAGTTTTACAGATTTAATCAGTTCCTATGAAGCCATTTCATCCACTTTCTTGCTCTGAAATATACATTTCATGCTTTTTTTCTTAAAGTGTGAAAAAATCTACATTGCTTCCCAAGCACTTAGATTTTTTCAAGATGTTTGTTTCTTTGGTCTCATTTAGACTCTCCTCATATTTGCTTCATTCAAAAGCTGTATTCTTAACAGTGAACTGTATGTTTCCACCGTAAATGTATGGCAGACCACTTTCCCTGGATCATGGCTCAGGATCCATCTTTAGCTGTAGTTTTATGGGGTCAGTTATTTTGCTTTCCAATTCTGTCTGTTACACTAATTCCCTATTCCAAGGTTTTCCAACTCCACCCATCATTCTCTCTGAGGAGAGTGCCATACTGGGGATGTGTTTTCCTTTTTCAGTGGTAAGTCACTGGAGCAACACTCACTTTGTAACCCAGGGTGTTCCTTTTCCATCGTTACAGACCTTGTTTTTTTTGAAGTAACCCTACATGTTCATTCTATTAGTGAGTTAATAAGACCTCTTTTGGTTGCAAGAACCAGGGAACATTCTGAAAGCCAGCTTAAACCAAAAAGGGAATTTATTAGCTGATATAATTGAATGTCTCGGGGACAAAATTGTATTCAGGCAGATATATCAAGACACTCAAAAAACTCTGTTACCTGCAAACTATTTCTTCCCATCTCTTGGTTCTTCTCTCCTCTGTGTCATCTTCATTTTCAAGGTTCTATTTGTGACTCCAAGCACCTCTCACCTTATATCATCACGGCCCAGAAAACCTAGCAGAATGAGACTTTCTCTTTTCAACCATTCCAGCAAATTTCCGTGAACTGTCATACTGGCCTTGCCTGTCTCAAGACTTCAGCCCTGGCCAAGGGGTTGTAATACATCAGTCCTGGGACCAATGTCCATGCATGGAGCCTGGAGGATGAAATTAATTTCACATCTGTCGTGGACCCGTGGACTAAGAGTCCAGAAAGAGCAGTTTCTGAGGGAAACTTCAGCTATTGGTCTTTAAAATAGAGGGGATGGATACATGATCTTCAGGAAAATGTTTCTTGTGGATATTTTCCCACTAAAATTCTTTCAACATATCCTTCCTTCAGGATAAAATTTGACTTCTGTAACTGAGTATTCAAGGCTCTGATCTTTTTTACTTCTTCAAACTTTGGTCCAATTACCTAGTCTTACAAGTAGCCCCCTTATCAGTTAGATGAATGCTTTTATTATGCCACTGCCTTCATGTCTAATATCTTTTTTTCTTTTATAAAATTGTTATGAATCTTCCCATCCATCCCTCAACAACCTACTCAAGCCCCACGGTTTCCAAAACAGTTTCCTTGGGCATCCTCATCCGTGATGTTTTATCTTGCCTTTGAACTCCAAATAGTTTTATTGTTTACAATGTTTCCAAATCTTTATTTCATTTATTTATTTATTTTTATTGTGCATATCTAAAAGGCTCATAAACTGCCACTAGTTGTTAGTTGTATTTTGGGTATCACGTGTTTGAAAAAAATCACAAAGGTGAAAACTTGCTACTAATTCACTAATGGATTCAAATGAGATTGCATATCGTGAACTTTAAGAGAATCCACATATATGATTGAAACACACTTTGTACATATATATGCAAGACTTTATTTTTTGGGGGGGGGGACCGTGCACGTGAATTAAAGCCTTTCCATCTGGAGTGCTCCACACTTAGTGTTCCTATAATTAAGGTGAAGTACTCTTAGTTTATGCCAATTTTTTATCTCCCTTGATATAGCTACTTCCATAATACTAATTATACATTCATATGTTAATAACCTGGAACATTGGACTAATGATAAACATGTATTTTTTGTTGTCATGTTTTAACTCTATGGTTCTTTTATATAATCAGACAAAAATATTGGTTGACTAATTAGAAATTTCTTTTCTGGTTTGACATTTTTACTCCTCTCTGTTGCTATTCTTAACACATTGTGAGTTTATGACTTTCATCATGGGTACTATAAATCAACATTGATATTTTGAAGCTTGGAACTTGGGAGCAAATAAAATGAGCTCATTGTTAATAAATCTGCTGACATTTTGCTTTGCAGAAGAGGTACTGGTATGGACTGAATTGTATCTCCCCAAATTTTGTATGTTGAAGCCCTAAACCCCAGTGTGACTATATTTGGAGATTAGGCTTTAAAGAGGTAATGAAGGATAAATTAAGTCATAAGGGTAGGATCCTGATTCAATAGGACTGGTGTCCCTATAAGAAGAGGAAGAGACACCAGGAATGCCTGTGAACAAAGGAAAGGCCAGGTGAGGACACAGTAAGAAGGTGGCCTTTCTCTCCTGGGAGAAACCAAACCTGCCAACACCTTGATGTTGAACTTACAGCCTCCGGAACAGTGAGAAAATAAATTTCTGTTGGTTCAGCCACCCAGTCGGTGGTATTTTGTTATGGCAGCCCTAGCAGACTATTACAGGTACAATCAGCATTCTAGTACTGTATTTATCTGACTTGGTTTTCAAATTTTTATTAATTTAGACCTGTTTTGTAACTCCAGTTAGATTATTTGAGTTGAACCCAAAGGTATAGTGGATTTCAAGCATGGCTGCCCTCTAGTCATTTATCACTGAACCTGAGTTGCAAGGTAAAATGTTAATGAACTCATCCACCATTTCCTATTTCCAAGCTTTAAACCTTGCAATTGGTGATGAAGTACCCGAAGCTAGTTCTAGCTTTCTAAGAATAAATTTGGAAACTATGTAAGAGTGTTGTAGATCTTGGCTCTATTGCAATAATATACATTATCTCGTTGGGTGGAATTGTATTGGAAGAATCTGCACAGTGAATTAGGTATATCCACAATGAATTGTGATAAAACAATATTCTTCTTAGGGGCTTGATAGGATCTGTCTGTCTGTCTCTCTGCCATATAATACCGTTAAGTTGGCTGAAGTCCTTTAATATTGATCAGTGTGCTAATGTGATTATCTTTAGAGCAGACAGACGCTTGGATCTTCTCCGAGGACTTTCAGAAATGCTTATTTGGCATTAAAAGGATCATACATCTATGTAAGTAATTAAAATAAAGATACAAGTGGACTGATATATAGACCTGTGATTTGGCCATTCACAGCAATATCTAAGGAATTGTCTCTAAGTTGCCAAAAGAGCTATGTAATTCACTAATGGATTCAAATGAGATTGAATATTGTGAACTTTAAGAGAATCTACATATATGATTGAAAAACACTGTGTACATATATGTGCAAGACTTTATTTTGGGGGGGGACCGTGCACGTGGATTAAAACCTTTCCATCTGGAGTGCTCCACACTTAGTGTTCCTATAATTAAGGTGAAGTACTCTTAGTTTATGCCAATTTTTTATGCCAAAAGAGCTATGTAAGTTGCCAAAAGAGCTATGTCTCTAAGTTGCCAAAAGAGCTTACTTGTATAAGTTTAAAGATGACAATTTAGTGAAAAATGTCAGTTATGCTACTTGGTGACATAAAGAGCAAGAGAATTTTGGTGAGTTGGATGGTTGTTTTATATTTTCTTTTTACATTTTGGTCATATTTTTTGAGCTATTATATGTTTTTCATTGCCTGATTATGACTTGAGCTTAGGTTTGACAGAAATTGTCAAGGAAGACTGCAGCAAAGTGATGGAGACATTAGCATTTTTAAGCATATTTATACATTTTGGAATAAATAAAAAGCAGCATAAATAAAAAATAAAATAGTGAACACTTTTATTAATAATAAGAGCTGAGTGCTGTGTGCTAAGTTCTACATTAAGTTAATATGCACTTATCACCACATTTAATCCTTCAAATGACCCTATGAGTTAGATTTTATTTTATAGATGAGTAAACTGAGTCACAGAGGGTTAAGGAAATCAATCAAGCCACAGAAGTAAGAAGGGCTTTGAAGGTTCTCCAGCCGCAGAGCCTATGTTCTGAACTGCTAACCTCCCCATGTGCTAATGTGAGCACATGTAAGGTAATTTATCCAGTAATGAGTTAATAACGTTTGCAGATGTTACTACAGTTTTGGTGAGAATATAACTTTTGTTAATAGCCTGTAATTTTCTAGATAGTTTATTAAATTGCATTCTAATTTCTCAATGGTTGATAAAATCATGAACAGCTGGGGAGAAGAGTCTGGTCTTTATTCTAAAGCCCTTATTTATTTTCAATGAAAGTAAATATAATAGCAATTGCATGGTCTTTTGAATTTTTAAGTAAGGATTTAATTCTGAATTCAGTTAAGCTTTGCTATAATTTTTTGGTGGGACATCTGTTAATATTATTTCTTTATATTGATTAGGCAAATAAAAATTATTCCAAGTGACATGATTCAGATTATATGGTGAGTAAATTGTGGAGTTGGGTTTTTTTCCTTTCTTTTTTCACTAAAATTCGTTTGCTCTTTTTTTTTTTTTTTTTTTTAAACATCTTTATTGGAGCATAATTGCTTTACAATGGTATGTTAGTTTCAGCTTCACAACAAAATGAATCAGTTATATATATACATATGTTCCCATATCTCTTCCCGCTTGCGTCACCCTCCCTCCCACCCTCCCTATCCCACCCCTCCAGGCGGTCACACAGCACCGAGCTGATCTCCCTGTGCTATGCGGCTGCTTCCCACTAGCTATCTACCTTACGTTTGGTAGTGTATACATGTCCATGCCTCTTTATTGCTTTGTCACCGTTTACCCTTCCCCCTCCCCATAGCCTCAAGTCCATTCTCTAGTAAGTCTGTGTCTTTATTCCTGTTTCACCCCTAGGTTTTTCATGACATTTTTTTTTTCTTAAATTCCATATATATGTGTTAGCATACGGGTTTCTTGTAGACAGCAAATATATGGGTCTTGTTTTTGTATCCATTCAGCCAATCTGTGTCTTTTGGTGGGAGCATTTAGTCCATTTACATTTAAGGTAATTATCGATATGTGTGTTCCCATTCCCATTTTCTTAATTGTTTTGGGTTTGTTATTGTAGGTCTTTTCCTTCTTTTGTGTTTCTTGCCTAGAGAAGTTCCTTTAGCAGTTGTTGTAGAGCTGGTTTGGTGGTGCTGAACTCTCTCAGCTTTTGCTTGTCTCTAAAGGTTTTAATTTCTCCATCAAATCTGAATGAGATCCTTGCTGGGTAGAGTAATCTTGGTTGCAGGTTTTTCTCCTTCAACACTTTCAATATGTCCTGCCACTCCCTTCTGGCTTGCAGAGTTTCTGCTGAAAGATCAGCTGTTAACCTTATGGGGATTCCCTTGTGTGTTATTTGTTGTTTTTCCCTTGCTGCTTTTAATATGTTTTCTTTGTATTTAATTTTTGACAGTTTGATTAATATGTGTCTTGGCGTATTTCTCCTTGGATTTATCCTGTATGGGACTCTCTGTGCTTCCTGGACTTGATTAACTATTTCCTTTCCCATATTAGGGAAGTTTTCAACTATAATCTCTTCAAATATTTTCTCAGTCCCTTTCTTTTTCTCTTCTTCTTCTGGAACCCCTATAATTCGAATGTTGGTACGTTTAATGTTGTCCCAGAGGTCTCTGAGACTGTCCTCAGTTCTTTTCATTCTTTTTTCTTTATTCTGCTCTGCAGTAGTTATTTCCACTATTTTATCTTCCAGGTCACTTATCCGTTCTTCTGCCTCAGTTATTCTGCTATTGATCCCATCTAGAGTACTTTTAATTTCATTTATTGTGTTGTTCATCGTTGCTTGTTTCATCTTTAGTTCTTCTAGGTCCTTGTTAACTGATTCTTGCATTTTGTCCATTCTATTGTCCATTCTAGCTCCAAGATTTCGGATCAACCTTACTATCATTATTTTGAATTCTTTTTCAGGTAGACTGCCTATTTCCTCTTCATTTGTTAGGTCTGATGGGTTTTTATCTTGCTCCTTCATCTGCGGTGTGTTTTTCTGTCTTCTCATTTTGCTTATCTTACTGTGTTTGGGGTCTCCTTTTTTGCAGGCTGAAGGTTCGTAGTTCCTGTTGTTTTTTGTGTCTGTCCCCAGTGGCTAAGGTTGGTTCAGTGGGTTGTGTAGGCTTCCTGGTGGAGGGTACTAGTGCCTGTGTTCTGGTGGATGAGGCTAGATCTTGTCTTTCTGGTGTGCAGGTCCACGTCTGGTGGTGTGTTTTGGGGTGTCTGTAGACTTATTATGATTTTGGGCCGCCTCTCTGCTAATGGGTGGGGTTGTGTTCCTGTCTTGCTAGTTGTTTGGCATAGGATGTCCAGCACTGTAGCTTGCTGGTCGTTGAGTGAAGCTGGGTGCTGGCGTTGAGATGGAGATCTCTCGGAAATTTTTGCTGTTTGATATTATGTGCAGCTGGGAGGTCTCTTGTGGATCAGTGTCCTGAAGTTGGCTCTCCCACCTCAGAGGCACAGCACTGACTCCTGGCTGCAGCACCAAGAGCCTTTCATCCACAGGGCTCCTTAATTTGGGATGATTCGTTGTCTATTCAGGTATTCCACAGATGCAGGGTATATCAAGTTGATTGTGGAGCTTTAATCCGCTGCTTCTGAGGCTGCTGGGAGAGATTTCCCTTTCTCTTCTTTGTTCTCACAGTTCCCAGGGACTCAGCTTTGGATTTAGCCCCGCCTGTGCGTGTAGGTCGCCGGAGGGCGTCTGTTCTTTGCTCAGACAGGACGGGGTTAAAGGAGCCGCTGATTCGGAGGCTCTGGGTCACTCAGGCCCGGGGGTAGGGAGGGGCACGGAGTGTGGGGCGGGCCTGCGGCGGCAGAGGCCGGCGAGAAGTTGCAGCCTGAGGCGCGCCTGTGCGTTCCCCCGGGGGAGTTGTCCCTGGATCCCGGGACCCTGGCAGTGGCGGGCTGCACAGGCTCCCCGGAAGGGCGTGTGGCTAGTGACCTGTGTTCGCACACAGGCCTCCCGGTGGCGGCAGCAGCGGCCCTAGCGTCTCATGTCTGTCTCTGGGCTCCGCACTTTTAGCCGCGGCTCGCGCCCGTCCCTGGAGCTCTCTCAAGCAGCGTTCTTAATCCCCTCTCCTCGTGCACCAGGAAACAAAGAGGGACGTAAAAGTCTCTTGCCTCTTCGGCAGTTCCAGACTTCTCCCCGGACTCTCTCCCGGCCAGCCGCGGTGCACTAACGCCCTGCAGGCTGTGTTCACGCCGCCAACCTCAGTCCTCTCCCGGCGCTCCGACAAAAGCCGGAGCCTCAGCTCCCAGTCCCGCCCGCCCCGGCGGGCGAGCAGACAAGCCTCTCGGCTGGCGAGTTCCGGTCGGCCCGATCCTCTGCGCTGGAATCTGTCCGCTTTGCCCTCCGCACCCCTGTTGCTGTGCTCCCCTCCGCGGCTCCCAAGCTCCCCCACTCCGCCTCCCGAAGTCTCCACCCGCGAAGGGGCTTCCTAGTGTGTGGACACTTTTCCTCCTTCACAGCTCTCTCCCGCTGGTGCAGGACCCGTCCCTATCCTTTTGTCTCTGTTTAGTTTTTTCTTTTGCCCTACCCAGGTACGTGGGGGGTTTCTTGCCTTTTGGGAGGTCTGAGGTCTTCTGCCAGCGTTCAGTAGATGCTCTGTAGGAGTTGTTCCATGCGTAGATGTATTTCTGGTGTATCTGTGGGGAGGAACGTGATCTCCGCGTCTTACTCTTCCGCCATCTTCCCGGAAGTCTCTCCGTTTGCTCTTGAAAAATGATATAAATCGTAGGGATTCCTAGGGTTTATAAAAAATATTTCCAAAGTGAAGAAGCTTTTATTTAAATAATTAATAAGCTTAACTGATAATCTGGCTTAATATACATACACACATGTATACACATTTACATGCATTATAAACATATACAGTTTACATATATATGGTATATGTAAATATTTAATATATGTGGATATAATATATATATATAAAGCTATATATTTATTACCTGCTTTGAGAGTGCTCTCCCTCCCTGCCTTTCTCTTCATCTGTCTCTCTGTCTCTGTCTGTTTCTCTCTACACACACACACACACACAAGTATGGATCGTCCAAAGCAGATCACAGTAGTGCAGGCACTTGAACGTTTAGTGATGAGTACATTGGAATCATATTATTTGCTACTTTCATTTAATTACTTTTAGCAAAGTTGTGTGGGTCCTGATACGGACTGTTCACTTGCCCATCTTTCTTGGTTGTACCAAACTGAAAAACTGACCCAAGGAGTGAAATGAGGCAAATTATTGTATCAGTTTTCTTGCTGGAAAAGTTGGATTGTAGAGTGTAATGGGTGACCTGAGACCAAAACAGGGCCTCCTCCTCTTTTGAGACAACAAGCCCACCGACTGGGCTGCCACTGCTCTTCTTGGAGGGCCAGACAGAGAAGGTGAGACAGAGCTGACTCCTTGAGGGAAGTGCATGTTGTCTTCCCCGTGCACGGGGACTGAGAGAGCAAGTTCCACTACACCTGGGGTCTGAAGGCCACGAGCAAGAGAAGGGCTGAGGCCAGTCAGCACTGCTTCTGCAGAACTCACTGCTAACGGCAGCCAATTGTTACTCCCTGGGAGAGGAGTAAGTAATAGGATGACATTTCTTCCCTAGAATGTGGAATTACTGGCAAAAGTCCCCTCTTGGGGACCACAGTGGGAATGTGGTAAGAAGATCTGGGTCCTCCTCTATCCCCATGGTTGGGTCCTCTTAACTTATTGTCATGTAGAATCTGAGCTCCAAATCTATCCCTATTTTATTTTTCATATCAAATTATGCTCAGCCATGCACTTCAAAGCAGCTTACTAGAGACTGTTATAGGCAACCCGTGATGACATAAATACCACAAATACAGTGTCAGCAACATAAAAATCAACAGAAACCCCTTCCCTTTATTATATTTCTGGGTGTATATAAAAGCCCACAAAACACTGTTGAATTATGGTCAAAATATTAAATATTCAAATCCTGGACAGCATTCCTGCCCCAATATTCTTTTATAATCAGATTATTCTCAACAATATAAGCCTGAGCTCTTGAAGCTATTTCTTTCTGTGTCTGTTCATGACAGACAAGAGAGTACGGCCCCAACAGGGGCATCGCCTCTATAACCATGAACGGCACTTCAAGAAAGAGTCTACTGTGACAGATTTGAGAGCCAGAAAGTAGTGTCAGTCCTTTTATAGCCTGTTACTCCCTGGATGGCTGACAGCTTATAACTTGAAGCAAGCATCTCTGGAACATTTGTACTTCTCAAGGAAATCTCTGTCTTCACCCTTCCAGGAATTTCTCTAATTCCTCTTCCCCACTTAAGTGAGGAATGAATCCATATTAGAATTATCTAAGCATTTTTAAACTCTACATG
Organism: Pseudorca crassidens; assembly: GCF_039906515.1. Lineage (NCBI taxonomy): Eukaryota > Metazoa > Chordata > Mammalia > Artiodactyla > Delphinidae > Pseudorca > Pseudorca crassidens. The sequence continues at coordinate 26,072,207 of NC_090300.1, forward strand.
TCCATATCTCACTCCAGATGAATTAAGTCAGAATCTCTAGGGGTGGGACCCAGGCATCCATATATTTTACAGCACCCCAAGTTCAAATCCCCTAAGAAAATGGAAGATGACCATTCCATAATAGAACCTCTGTTGTTTAACTCAGAAAGTTGGCCTGTGTTTCTATTCATTCTTGGCCAGTTTATAGTCCTTCCCCACGTAGCTCAATAAGAACATTACATTCAGGATCAGAAGTCCTGCAGAGCCTGATAGTCCCGGATATACCATAGGCACGGGTTTAGGAATCTTCCTCATGTTGCAGGTCATGCTTTGCACAGCTGATGATCTTGTTTTTAATCTTGTTATTTCCACAACTGCATGTTTTGCATATGTTTGGGTAAAATTTCTCATTTGAGCTCAGGTGCCTTTTTTTTTTTTTTTTTGGCCATGCCACGCGGCTTGTAGGATCTCAGTTCCCCAACCAAGGAGTGAACCCAGGCCACGGCAGTGAAAGCCCTGAATCCTAACCACTAGCCACCAGGGAACTCCTGGACCTCAGGAGCCTTGAGAAGCGTGCTCCATGTCATCAGTCATTACACTCTTGAACAAATCTCCAGCGTCATGCACCCCTATCTAAGCCCACTGTGTCCCAAGGGTTTTAGTACAGAGACTTTTCCAGATCATTTGGCATACTCCTGCCTCGATATTCTGGGAATCTTGATGATATCTCTGCTAGAGTCTGTTAAGAAGGTAAATGTGTGTGGCCACTGATTACTTTCTGAAGTGTATATAATGCTGACTAACATCTTTGCTAGGTTTCAGCAGATCAGCGTATGTAGCATCATAGGTCATCTCCTTTCTGGAACCACTGAAGCTACATTATCATCAAAGTTCAAGTATTTGTGTTTGACAACCCAGTAAATATCTATATAAGTTATTTGGCCCCTCATGAGTAGCATCAAGTTTGTCCTCTCTGTAGCAAGCAACAAGTGAAAATTTTTTCTTAAACCTTCTTTGTTAAAAGCTGATAGCCAATATCAGAATTCACAGCACTCCATCAATGTGTGGCATGATGATACTAAAAAGAACTCATCACACCAGCACTGGCTCATTAAGGATGAGCTGTAACACATCAGATGAAACATCTTCAGGATATCAGCGATTCCCCAAGGATAAGAAGCAATGAACCTTCTCGAACACACAGTGGTACTTTGTAAACATGACCACAATCCTTCACCCTTTTCTGAATTCCCATCCCTTTGCATATAGTTTTGCAGCATATCTCAGCGAGAGCAGGAGTCTATTTCCCTTCCCCTTGAATGTGGGTGGGCAGTATGACTTGTATTGGGCAATAAAATTTGGTAGAACTGTGTGCCAGTTCTGAGGCCAAGTCTTAAGAAGTCTTTTCATGCTTCCACTTACTTCCTGGGACCCTGCCTCTGCTCTGTGGACAAGAGCAGGCAAGCATGCTGTGGATGAGAGACTGCCTCAGCCAGAGCAATGTTAGTCCAGTTTTCCCAGCAGAGGGCAAAGACAAGTGGAAGAGCCTGGACAATATCAAAGCCATGCTCCCAGATGATAGCTGATGCATGAGAGAGGGAGCCCAGCCAAGTCAGGAAGAATTGCCCAGCCAAGCTCAGCCTAAATGGCTGAACTAGGGAATTGTGGCTAAATAGATGGTGGTTGTTTTAAGCCAAGTTTCAGGTGCTTTGTTAAGCAGTGGTAGCTGATGCTGTCATACTAACATGCTATATTTGGGTGATATTTCTGTCTTAATGTGTGGAACTGGGTTAGAACCTAGGGATATTCATGTTCTGTCAAGCTTACTCCAGCACTGGAATTTTTAATTAGAAATATCTTCGTTCAGATCACAGCTCTGCCCTCTGCTAGAACACCTACCACGGCAAGAAGAACAAAGTGCACCAATTTCTCCCCAAACTCTAACTTGTTAAAACCGAGTCCTTTACACTTCTATAGCTACTGTGAGAGGATTGATGTCCCAGTACCACAGTTTCTTGATAAATGATACCAAGAGCTGCCAGTTACCCCTGTGGCTCTTTCTCCTCATAGGTACAACTTCCCAGATATCAAAGGCATTTTATATAATGTAGTATACACACACACACACACACACACACACACACACACAGAATGAGAGAATGGCTGAAGTTTCCGGAAAGCACAGTAGTAGTCAGCACTATTACTATTTCCAGATGAGTTGCTATGCTGATATCTTTTAGCAAAGGTGGTAAGTTGAATATGATTATTTAGAAGGAGAAAGGGGAGAGGAGGACACAGGAGGATGAAGAGGATGGCAGCATCTTCCTGGTAAATGAAACTCTCCCTGGGATGCTAGTTCCTAGGCCCCAAGTGGCTCATCCACTATTGCCCTTGAGGTCTCCTCATATTTAAGGGAGTGAACACATTCTGTCACCAGTTCTCAGAGGTATAGGGTAAATTCTGGCATTAGGAATTATTTTAGGCTCTCTCAGTATGGATTTCATATATTACTATAACTGTGACCCATATGTCCAACCAGGTGTCCAATGTTTTTGAGAAAGAAAATATAACCAAATCCCAACTTATTAATCTGTTTGTAATTTGACATGGATTTTGGCACATGAGTTTTGATAAAGGATGTAGAGTATCTAGAATTTTCAAAACAGTATCTCCCATATTGAGGGGAGTTAGGACTTTTTGAAATATGCACTGGCTGGGCCTGTATTGCCTTATGATAAACATTTAGAGCAAGATTCAGGGGTAACTAATAATTGCACCAGTTAGTTGTAGCCCCTGGATATTTCCTGTATCTACAGTGGTAAAAGTGATGAGTAGATTTTCTCAACAATTTGATAAGATGCATAATTTCTCCACTTGGAAACTTGTATCCTGTTTCTTATTAGGAAAAAAGATATATGATTGTCATAGTCTTTTCTTTCATCACAGCCATTCAAAGCTCAGTATTTATTGTATTTATTATACAGTATTGTATAGTGTGCATTACATAGTCTTCTGCTATAGGAGGAAGGTAGATGTAGTTACCAGGGACTATATAGTTACTGACACTAATTCTTATAGTGATGACACTACCTAACTACCTATCTACTGACAAGTACATGAAAAGGGAAGGTGATTAACTCTATTTGTAGGAGGGGGAAGTGGGGAAATTTCTAAGACTGTCAGACAGAGGGGGTAGCATTTGGAGTAAACTTTGATGGATAAGATTTTGCCAGGCAGAGAAGGGGGAAAGGACATTGTAGACAGAGATAATAAGATTGGAAAAAAAAAGTGTTTGACTTGCTTACAGAAATCTAAGTAACCTGTGCATTTGTAGAGAAGGGCGTATGCTGTGGAGTGAGAGGACATGGGTCTGAACAGATAAGCTTGCATCCCAGTTTAGATGAGTTTGCTGAGGAATTAGCTTTGTCCTCTAAGGACTGAGGCACTTTCCTGATTTATAATCTGAGGGTATGGTAAAAAGATATGCAGATCAGAGCACAAATTGAGCCAGGCAGTGAAATAGTGAGGACTCAGATTTAGTTCTTTACCCTTACTTAAAATGAATAAGAAGAACCAAGAGGATAAGAATATAATATGCTTTAAATTTTTATTTTATTTTTCGGAACCACAAAATATTGACATTTTAGTCAGTGACAGATGGGTGGATATCAATAGCCATGTAAAACCTTTTTCTAATTCCCCTTTTTATTTCATACATTTTTATTATCTTCCTTTCTTCTGCATATTCCATGTATGTACTTTAAAATATGTGTATGTCTTTTTGTATAATTGTATTTTATCACAATATTGTGATTTGATCATTAATAACAGTAATAAATTGCATAGCATCTATCCAATAATAAAAACTGCATTATAATCATAGGCTACAAATCTTTAAATCTGGCTTGAAATTTCTAGGAAAAGTGAATAAAAACATTGAGTTGACAGCCTGATCATGTTGCACTGGGTTATCACCATATATGTGACTCGGTAACTAGAATGTTTGCTGTCCATTATGTAAGAGAAGTTTGTCATCCCCAGCTCATTTAAAGGTTATAGAATTTCCTTTTATGTAACATTCTTTGCATTCGTGAATCCTATGTCAATTTTCAGGTGTAGCCTCATTGCTGAAAAAAATCCTTGGTGAAAAACCACAATGAAATGAGTTCATTTTCAAAAATTTTTTAAGGATTAAAAAAGGAAAGGAGCTGAATTAGAAACAGGAGAAATTTGGTACTAGTCCCCATTCTCTATCAAGTTCCTTCCTCAGCTAAATTTGGTATGATAATACCTTGAAAAGAAGATACAGGAAGATTATAAAGTTCTAGTTGTTAAGATCAAATTTCCATGTGGAAACCATGTTTTCTTAGTAGGAAATTTTTTTAGAAATCTTAGTTCATGCTTAGGATTGAAGGACTGAAAAACATATGACTATCTGATTTCTGGGCACACCATGTAAGAAATCAACTGGCAAATTGACATCTATAAAATAGGCAAACTTTACACAAAAAGCAGTTTTATAAAATATTATAATGATTATAATGTTTAGATAATTATGGCTTTAAATTTTTTTAATGAAGCTAGAGAAAAAAATTCATGAAAATATCAGATAGCTATTTGTACTACTAGAACCAGAAATAAGAATGTACTGTTGTGTATCTCTATACACTTTATAAAATATGTTTACTTATGTTATTTTAACCTCACAGCAATTCTCTGAGGGAAAGGGGTTTGATAGTATTCCATGTAGAAACTAGGAACCTGGGGTCCTCGTGGTTCCTTTAAACAGGTCACACCACGCACAATGTTTGAAGACCATTGAGTTTGTGGGATTTTTTTTCCCCCAGCTCTGACATCAGCCTAAGTTTCTTGCATTGTAAGATAATAAGCTTAGTAGTAAAAGCTCAGCTCTGTCCTGGTATAAAATGCCACTGTATCCATCCTTGTCCTGAAATGTAAAAGTATTGGATCCTATTACATGCAGTACAAACCGTCGATAGATTATGGTTTAGTATGTTATCAGTGTCTGGATATATTCCATTAGGAATTTTGGCTGTGAGTACTAGAAAAATAAGATTTTAAGACTTTTCTATTGCTATATCATACAAATGTGTCTTTCCAAAGAATAGGCACTAGAGTGTAAGATTACAAGAACTGCCACTGCACATATATCAATGGAGGTTACATCTCATATATAAATAGAAAAGAGTCTCTTGTCTAAATGTGTAAGCTAGTCAAGCTACTCACTATGTATGATGTGAGCAATTTTGGAAGTTATATGAAGTGTTTAAGGTTACCAGGACATGTTAATGCACTTAGAGTCACCATTTAATGCTTGATATATTTTCCAAATGTGCACAACTTACTCCTTGGTACTGTTTTATTATGTGTGCCAAATTTCCAATGCCAAAAGGATGAATTCTCAGTAATAGGGAGTTTTTCTCTATCTTGCTTTGACAAACCTCTAACTGAGACCAGACTGACAAGCTGTTTCTGCCATAGCTCTCAGCAGGCCACCTTGGTCTTGGCCTTGACTTTTGGAAAGAGGTTGCCTCATCAGATAACCCTCAGCTACTAGGTCCATCTGAACTTTGAGAGAATATAACACATTTGACTATTAAATGGCCTCTATTGATATCATGCTCTATTGTTTGCTTTTAGATAGACTCTGGACTTCTTTGTTCATCCACCCACTTCTGTTCAAGAATGTATGTTTGGCCTCGAGAACTTGACCAGACCATCTGTGAATATTCCTTTTTTTTCTCTGTGGGAATTTTGATTATGGAGCTCAAGTTTCAAAATGAAGCCAACCAATCATTTATGTATGTGAGAATCAATTTATATTTTCTTTTTATTTTTACTTTTGTTTACTTATTTTTTTGGTTGTGCTGCACATCATGTCGGATCTTAGTTCCCCAACCAAGGATCAAACCCGCGCCCCTTGCATTAGAAGCATTAAGTCTTAACCACTTGACCACCAGGGAAATCTCTACATTCTCTTTTAAACTTCTTAGTCATCTTTAAGAGATATACCTCTCAGCAGTGAAATGGAATAGGATTTCTTGATAGAAATAGAGAAAGGAAGAAAATAAATGGCTTAAGCAAAATATACTGTAGCATAGAGATAAGATGTATGGAAAACAGTCTGTCATTCATTAAATAAAATTCTATAGATTTTAGGCTGAGATCTATAGATAAAAAGAAAAGCAGAAAAAAAAAGAGAGTCTAGTTGCCAAATATATGTTACAGTGTTCATCACTAAATTAAAAACCTTTGTGGTGGCTTCATAGAATGAATTTGGGAGTGTTTCTCCCTCTGCAATGTTTTGGAAGAGTCTGAGAAGGATAGGTGTTAGCCTTTCTCTAAATGTTTGATACAATTTGCCTGTGAGGCCATCTGGTCCTGGACTTTTGTTTGTTGAAAGATTTAAAATTACAGTTTCAATTTCATTACTTGTGATAGGTCTGTTTATATTTTCTAATTCTTCCTGGTTCAGTCTTGGAAACTTGTACCTTTCCAAGAATTTGTCCATTTCTTTGTTGTTGTCCATTTTACTGGCATATAGTTGTTTGTAGTAGTCTCTTATAACCCTTTGTATTTCTGTGGTGTCAGTTGTGTTTTCTCCTTTTTCATTTCTAATTTTATTGATTTGCATCCCCTCCCTTTTTTTCTTGACGAGTCTGGCTAAGGGTTTATCAATTTTGTTTATCTTCTCAAAGAAGCAGTGTTTAGTTTTGTTGATCTTTGCTATTGTTTTCTTCATTTCTATATCATTTATTGCTGCTCTGATTTTTATGATTTCTTTCCTTCTTTTGATTTTGGGTTTTCTTTGTTCTTCTTTCTCTAGTTGTTTTTAAGTGTAGGGTTTGATTGTTTGCGATTTTTCTTGTTTCTTGAGGTGAGATTGAATTGCATAAACTTCCCTCTTAGAACTGTTTTTGCTGCGTCCAATAGGTTTTAGGTCATTGTGTTTTCATTGTCATTTGTTTCCATGTATTTAAAAATTTTTTCTTTGATTTCTTCAGTGATCTCTTGGTTATTTAGTAGTGCACTGGGGTGAAGTGAGAGTAGCATTGATATATATACACTACCGAATGTAAAATAGTTAGCTAACAGGAAGCAGCAGCATAGCACAGGGAGACCAGCTTGGTGCTTTATGATGACCTAGAGGGGTGGGATAGGGAGGATGGGAGGGCTGCTCAAGAGGGCGGGGGTATGGGGACATATGTATGCATATGGCTGATTCACTTTGGTGAACAAAAGAAACTAACAGTACCATGAAGCAATTATACTCCAATAAAGATCAATTTTAAAAAAACAATAAATAAAAAACCCTTGTAAATTAAGATATAGATGTTACTGTGTCATCTGAGAAGGAACGTTTTGTTGAGTGTCTACTACAGAAAGCTGGGAACCTCACCACTGTATTCCCAGCAAGGTCCCTCTTATCAGCAAGCTGAAAGGAGTCTTGCTAAGTTCACTCCCTGAATTCTGATCCTTGTTGGAGGCAGCTGAAAAAATGACTTAGGTAGAAACAGACTTAAGCTCCATGTGCTACACCAGACCTGGAACTTGCCTTAATTATTGCTACAGTGTCTACTCAGAAGTGGAGCAGAATTGTGTGAAGTGCTGTGTGAAGACAACAAAATAGGTGGACAATCATAACCTCAGGTCAGAAGAATTGATTCAGACCAAGTATTTTTTTTTGCAGTCATATTATTTTATTTTCTATTTTTTAAAATAGATCTTTATTGGAGTATAATTGCTTTACAGTACTGTGTTAGTTTCTCTTGTACAACAAAGTGGATCAGCCATATGCATACATATATCCCCATATCCCCACCCTCTTGAGCCTCCCTCCCACCCTCCCTATCCCACCCCTCTAGATGGTCACAAAGCACCGAGCTGATCTCCCTGTGCTATGCTGCTGCTTCCTACTAGCTATCTATTTTACATTCGGTACTGTATATATGTCCATGCCACTCTCTCACTTTGTCACAGCTTACCGTTCCCCCTCCCTGTGTCCTCAAGTCCATTCTCTATGTCTACGTCTTTATTCCTGCCCTGCCACTAGGTTGATCAGAACCATTTTTTCTTTTTTAGATTCCATATGTATGTGTTCGCATACAGTATTTGTTTTTCTCTTTCTGACTTACTTCACTCTGTATGACAGACTCTAGGTCCATCCACCTCACTACAAATAACTCAGTTTCATTTCTTTTTTATGGCTGAGTAATATTCCATTGTATATATGTGCCACATCTTCTTTATCCATTCATCTGTCAGTGGGCATTTAGGTTGCTTCCATGCCCTGGCTATTGTAAATAGAGCTGCTATGAACACTGTGGTACATGACTCTTTTTGAATTATGGTTTTCTCTGGGTATATGCCTAGTAGTGGGATTGCCGGGTCATATGGTAATTCTATTTTTAGTTTTCTAAGGAACACCCATACTGATTTCCATAGTAGCTGTATCAATTTACATTCCCACCAACAGTGCAGGAGGGTTCCTTTTTCACCACACCCTTTCCAACATTTATTGTTTCTAGATTTTTTGATAATGGCCATTCTGACTGGTGTGAGGTGATACCTCATTGTAGTTTTGATTTGCATTTCTCTAATAATTAGTGATGTTGAGAATCTTTTCACGTGCCTCTTGGTCATCTATATGTCTTCTTTGGTGAAATGTCTATTGAGGTCTTCCACCCATCTTTTAATTGAATTTTTTTCTTTTTTTTTTTGATACTGAGCTCCTTGAGCTGGTTATATATTTTGGAGATTAATCCTTTGTCCATTGTTTCATTTGCAAATATATTCTCCCATTCTGAGGGTTGTCTTTTCATCTTGTTTATGGTTTCATTTGCTGTGAAAAAGCTTTGAAGTTTAATTAAGACCCATTTTTTAATTTTTGTTTTTATTTCCATTACTCTATGAGGTGGATCAGAAAAGATCTTGCTGTGGTTTATGTCAAAGAGTGTTTTTCCTATGTTTTCCTCTAAGAGTTTTATAGCGTTTGGTCTTACATTTAGGTCTTTAATTCATTTGGAGTTTATTTTTGTGTATGATGTTAGGGAGTGTTCTAATTTCATTCTTTTACATGTAGCTGTCCAGTTTTCCCAGCACCACTTATTGAAGAGGCTGTCTTTTCTCCATTGTATGTTCTTACCTCCTTTGTCATAAATTAGGTCACCATATGTGCATGGGTTTATCTCTGGGCTTTCTCTCCTGTTCCATTGATCTATATTTCTGTTTCTGTGCCAGTACCATATTGTCTTGATTACTGTAGCTTTGTAGTATAGTTTGAAGACAGGGAGCCTGATTCCTCCAACTCTGTTTTTCTTTCTCAAGATTGCTTTGGATGTTTGGGGTCTTTTGTGTTTCCATACGAATTGTAAAATTTTTTGTTCTAATTCTGTGAAGAATGCCATTGGCAGTTTGTTAGGGATTGCACTGAATCTGTAGATTGCTTTGGGTATAATAGTCATTTTCAAAATTTTGATTCTTTCAATCTAAGAACATGGTACATCTTTCCATCTCTTTGTATCGTCTTTAGTTTCTTTTATCAGTGTCTTATAGTTTTCTGCATACAGGTCTTTTGTCTCCTTAGATAGGTTTATTCCTAGGTATTTTATTCTTTTTGTCACAGTGGTAAAAGGGAGTGCTTCCTTAATTTCTCTTTCTGATTTTTCATTGTTAGTGTATAGGAATTCCAGAGATTTCTGTGCGTTAATTTTGTATCCTGCAACCTTACCAAACTGACTGATTAGTTCTAGTAGTTTTCTTGTGGCACATTTAGGATTTTCTATGTATAGTATCATGTCTTCTGCAAACAGGGACAATTTTACTTCTTCTTTTCCAATTTGTATTCTTTTTTATTTCTTTTTCTTCTCTTATTGCTGTGGCTAAAACTTCCAAAACTATGTTGAATGATAGTGGTGAGAGTGGAAATCCTTGTCTTGCTCCTGATCTTAGTGGAAATGCTTTCAGTTTTTCACCATTGGATATGATGTTTGCTGTGGGTTTGTCATATATGGCCTTTATTATATTGAGGTAGGTTGCCTCTATGCACATTTTCTGGAGAGTTTTTATCATAAATGGGTGTTGAATTTTGTCAAAAGCTTTTTCTGCGTCTATTAAGATGATCATATGGTTTTTATTTCTTAATTTGTTAATTAGTGTATCACATTGATTGATTTACGTATATTGAAGAATCTTTGCATTCCTGGGATAAATCCCACTTGATCATGGTATGTGATCCTTTTAATATGTTTTTGGATTCTGTTTGCTAGTATGTTGTTCAGGATTTTGCATCTATGTTTATCAGTGCTAATGGTCTATAATTTTCTTTTTTTGTGATATCTTTTTCTGGCTTTGGTATCGGGGTGATGGTGGCCTCGTAGAATGAATTTGGGAGTGCTCCTCCCTCTGCAATTTTTGGGAAGAGTTTTAGAAGGATGGGTGTTGGCTCTTCTTTAAATGTTTGATAGAATTCACCTGTGAAGCCATCTGGTCCTGAACTTTTGTTTGTTGGAAGTTTTTTTTTTTTTTTTTTGCGGTACGTGGGCCTCTCACTGTTGTGGCCTCTCCTGTTGCGGAGCCCAGGCTCTGGATGCGGAGGCTCAGCAGCCATGGCTCACGGGCCCAGCTGCCCCACGGCACGCGGGATCCTCCCGGACCGGGGCACGAACCTGTGTCCCCTGCATCGGCAGGCGGACTCTCAACCACTGCGCCACCAGGGAAGCCCCTGTTGGAAGATTTTTAATTACAGTTTCAGTTTCATTACTTATGATAGGTCTGTTTATATTTTCTTATTCTTCCTGGTTCAGTCTTGGAAAATTGAACCTTTCCAAGAATTTGTCCTTTTCTTCGTGGTTGTCCATTTTATTAGCATATAGCTGTTTGTAGTAGCCTCTTATAAACCTTTGTATTTCTGCAGTGTCAGTTGTGATTTCTCCTTTATCATTTCTAATTTTATTAATTTGCATCCTCTCCCTTTTTTTCTTGATGAGTCTGGCTAAGGGCTTATCAATTTTGTTGGTCTTCTCAAAGAAGCAGCTTTTAGTTTTGTTGATCTTTGCTATTGTTTTCTTTGTTTCTATTTCATTTATTTCTGCTCTGATCTTTATGATTTCTTTCCTTCTACTGACTTTGGGTTTTCTTTGTTCTTTTTTGGGTTTTCTTTATTCTTCCAGACCAGGTTTTTGAGGCTTACATTCAATGGCAAAGGTAAAAGAAGCTTGCAGCAAGTTTTCTAGCAATTAAAAGCGGTCAAGACATGACTAGTTTTGATGAGGAAAATTACATTTCAAATTTGGGGAGTGTTTTTGAATATGATATGAGAAATATTGATAATTAGATCCTTATTTCATCAGTGAATGTGTACATGACAGAGGAAAACACATTCTCTTTTTACATACAAAATAACAATGATAATAACTAAAATGTATTGAGTTTTTTACTGTGACAGGCATTATTCTGGGATTTCTTTCCACACAACTTAATTCTGACACAGTTAAGTACTATTATTGATTCCATTTTAAACATGATAAAACTGAGGCACAAAGAGGTTAACCAATTTGCCCAAGATTAATGACGGAGCCAGGATTCAAACCTATACACGCCAGCTCCAAATCCCCAATCCCTAACCGTCATGCTACGGAGGATTATAAATTTACTTAGTATTGAAATACTTTAACCCATGAAATAAAAAGTAATGAACTAAGAAACAATGGTTGTAGGAAACATTTGGTTGAAGTCCTTCTAGGAGCATTTCTGATTCTTGAGAATGGTTAGACATAAATTTTCAGTAAAATGTATTTTCATGTATGAAAATAGGAGACTGTGTGAGATCCTTTTTGGCAATTTTATGGAATGAACAAAATTAAAAATTATGAAATTTTGTTTGAGTGGAACACATACATGAGTGTTGCTCTTAACCTTGGCTACACATTGGACTCACCTGGGGAATTTTTAAAATTTATGAATGCCTGGGTCCCAACCCAGAGCTTCTTTCTGAATTGGTGCCAGGAATGGCCTGGGCATTGGGACTTATAAAAACTGCTAGGTGGCAACCATAGCAAAAATTCAGGGCTTGAGTTGAGGGCAGTGTCGTGGTAAAGCCAAAACACTTATGATGGAGTCAGGCTGACGTGGGTTTGAAGTTATAAACACACACGTGTGAACATTGTGATTTGGAGGAACTGACTTTTTCTTCCTGAGAATCAGCTTTCCCCATGTATACAATGGTGATAATAAAAGTACTTAACTATGGTTTTGTGGCATACACACAAATTTTTTGGCAATGCATATATGTCTCCAAGCATCGTGATTGGCATGGCATCATCATTCAATTAACTTCAGCATTTTGTTTTTAAGACTGAAGGCAGGTCATAGGTGAGTTTTTCCCCATATTGTGAGACCATTATATGGAAAATTAGTAAGGTAGGGTTACTCTTCATTGAATTTAATGCTTTAATTGATAACCTCTATGAATATTAAATGATATGTATCATTTTATATCTAGCTAGCTAACTAGCTATCAACCATCTATCTATCTATCTTTCTGTATATCTCTTGCTTGCTACCCAACTAGCTAACTATACAGTATTTTAGAGCAGGAATTCTCCTCCGTTTGCTTGGCAACACCTATATTCCAGGGCACAGGAGAAAGTCAAAAGACATATAAATCTAAAGGAGGAAGCTTTATAGACCTTTTTCTATCTTCCTGGATCTTTCTGCCTTACCTCAATCTGGCTTATTGAAATGTCCATTAGAAAGTCTAAGACCATCTTTTTGACTGTCCTGGAGCAGGAATTTAACATAGTGACATGTTAGTCACATTGGACATTGTTCTTGGAGGCACAGAATTATGAGTCATTCTATCTTTCTGTGAGGTCTTGTACTGACTCCTGACTTAGATCCAACATCTGCTTTTCTGATTCTGTTTAATTCCCCCTTTCCTGGCTCATACCCACGGCCATGTGAAGGTTTCAAGTTCTTGCCGGCCATACGCTACTGTTCCCAAGTAATGGCCAATGAGCAAGTGCATTAAGACATGATATCATTCAACATACTGCAGGTATTTTGGCTATAAACTTTATTCATTGGGCCAGAAACATTTAAGGATGTCCCAGGCTTTTCAGTGTATCTAAGTTAAGCAAATCTGATTAAAGTGGGATTGTTAGGTCCTTCCTTTCTTATCAGATAATATGAAGACACTGTAGTAAAGGTGATGTTTTAGGGCTGGCAATAGAAAAATCTAAAATATATTTATCTACTTTTAAAATCTAAAATATGTTTATCTACTTTTAAAAATCCTAATTGTTAATTTCTTTAAAGAAATGATTTTTTTCTTTCTTTCCTTTTTTTTTTTTTTTTGCGGTACCCAGGCCTCTCACTGTTGTGGCCTCTCCCGTTGCGGAGCACAGGCTCCGGATGCGCAGGCTCAGCGGCCATGGCTCACGGGCCTAGCCACTCCGTGGCATGTGGGATATTCCCGGACCGGGGCACGAACCCGTGTCCCCTGCATCGGCAGGCGGACTCTCAACCACTGCGCCACAAGGGAAGCCCTAAAGAAATGATTTTTTGTTTGGATGTTTCATGCAGGCTACATCTCATGATTTCTACAAGTATTAGTTAATTTAAACATCATGACAAACTTGTAGGGTTGATGCTATTACTACCTCTGGTTTACAGATAAAGAAACCAAGGATACCCAACTAGAAACTGATGGAGATAAGATTTAAATGCAGGCAGTCTCTTTCCAGAAAATGGTCTCTTTAACATTATACCCTGTTAACAGCAGCAAAGATTTACAAACACTGTAATGCCCTTTTCAACAGGATATAACAAATTCCCTTTTATTTTTTTCTGGTGTTTAAACATTGTCAAATGATAATATCAGATTCATTATTCCTTTCTGTATTTAACTTTTTTGAGAGATGCCTTGCCAGGGAGGTCTCTGATCATGAAGTTGTCAATAATTAAAGCTTTCTTTTTAGTTTGCAAAATAGGCAATCCGAAGCAATGCTCTTCTAATATAACATATTCTTCTGGAGCTCCACTTTCCTTCTGAAATTCTTTTCCCTTGAGCAGACCTTTCCAGACAGAGAATTGTCTCAACAGTGAGTCTCCATCTTTACTTTCTTCTTTTTCAGTGGTTACTCAAAATATGACAATTTTTTCAGATTGCTTGTTCAAAAACTAAAATCCTGAGGTTTTGTCAATTAATTTTTTTGCAGTAAACTACTTAAATTGGAACTGGTGATAAATACATTTATGAGAAGTTTTTAAAGGCTCCAAATAATTTTCTCATTGAAACATCCTAAATAGAGTAACCACTGCCAACTTGGAGCCCTCTTTGTTAGTAGGTAGTTATTACCTAATTATCTCCAATCCTTACTTATATATGAACATGAAAGAAATCACATTAATCTTAATAACCCAAATTTCTAGTCTTATTTCCAACTGCACATGCAGAAATTCCATATACCTCCCCCAGGTATTTCTGTGGACCCACAGGGATGCATTGTAGGAATTCACACCCCTGTCAATCATCTGCAGTACCAGATGGCATCCATTAGATCCTTTCCTTCCTGTTCCGCCTCCTCTGTGAAGCTGTAGAAGTGTAGCACCAATGTGGGTGGTGACAAAGCACACATTGAGACCATTACAAGGACATCAATGTACACACCAAGGGTACTGTCCAGGTATGCATCCAAAGCTGCCCATCCTTGTAGGGCTGGAGATGTGCTGAGTTCTGTGCAGTCAAGGAGGAAGTACCCTCTCTCCAACTCCTTCAGAAACAGCAATATTTCTGCCCAGAGTCTCCTATAAATAGCAACCTCTCTTCTGGTCCTTAGCCATTTTTCATAAAGAGCTTAAATCTAGTCCAAGTGATTGGGCAGGGAATAGGTGGCCTACAATAATCTTTTGTTTCTTTCTATTAGTTCTTTCTCCCTTGGGTCCCTTTATAAAAACGAATGTTAAAACTCCTCTCTCAACCTTCTGCTAAATCCTTACCCCCTTGTCTCTGCACAGGAATTCTTGGGACTGGAATGGCAGTTGCATAACTCTACTCAGCAGAAACATTTATTCCAGGATTTACTTTTCCATGGCTGGGAGAATTTTGGTTCCGCCAAATCATGACTCATTTCTATTGGGGAATAATTAGGAAAAGAGAGAAATTAGAAATAGAAAAGGGAAATAAAAGAGACAAAAGAATAAGAATAGAGGATCTTGCAATAAAGTTTGGGAGCTGTAAAGGTCAGCCAGAGTGTCAGATCTGTGCTCCCAAGATTATTAGAAAAATTGAATTTAGGATATTCTGTGGAAAACAGACGATAAACAAACTCTTGGTCTAAAGTCATTCTTGGCTGAGCTAAGATTCTATAACCATGTGTTGAGGAGAGCTGTTGAAAACTTACCTTTTTAGCATAGCTGAGTGTATTAAATAAAGATACTCCTGAATCTTCCATCTCAAATAAATTATTATCCATTTCCAGGATAATGGGGAGACGTTAGAGGAAATCAAAACTCTAATTCATATATAAAATAGCTGTTAATATTTGGATGGAAGCTCAGGTCCTGGAAAATACAAACACTTCTAAGTATATATATATATATTTTCAACAAAAAGCTAAAAAAATCCTGCTGAAGGTTTTTGTGAGAGAAAATCTAAAGCTATCCTCTAGTGACCAAAGTGATAGTAAATAGAAATGAATTTTAATGTCTTATTAGTAATAATCTGAGATGTGTAAAACATCTTTTATGCTTTACTTTAGTAAAATCTTTTTACTTGAGTGATCATAAAAGTCAGAAAGTCATAAGAGTTACAAAGTTAAATGTGAATTTAATGAAAATTCCATTATCATCAAGGAAGTGCTTTATTCTCTTAGCAGGACCTATGTTTGTTTTTGAAAAATGTGGAATATTGGTCTCCACTATGTTTGTGCGTGTTGTAGGAGAACAGTAATAAAGGAGGTTGTATGTCACAGGATGAGTTGAAAACCTCCACACCTGCATGTGAGTGGGTATGAGATTGGGAGTGAGAAGACCCCAGTTGGATCCCTCACCACTCTCTCCTGATGGCTGGAAGAAAGAGATCATTTCTTCTGGGGTAGTGGCTTAAATGGTAACAGGAGCACATCTCATTTTCAAGTGAGCTTCATTAGCATCCAAGAAAGAGCAGGAGCTTGAGTTTGTAAGACAAAAAAGAAGACAAGACTTTGGAAGTTTCCCAAGGAAAGGGCTTGGGAAAGAAAATCAGTAGTAGGCAGACAAGGGAAGAAGAGAAAGAAGGAAAAAGAAGGGAAGTAAAGAGAGAAATTGAGTGAGGGGGAGAGAGGAAGGGAGAGAGGAAGAGGGAGAGAAGCTCTCTTTAGGAGTCTATAGCCAAGGTGTACAACCAACCTTTCTGTGGTTCATGAGGAAAAATTAAGTTAATGTTAAAGTTCCTGGTGCTTCTTATAAACCCAATAGGACCCTGTGGGTCTTGGGCACAGAAGATTTTCTGTCCCCTGTTCCTTGACTCCAGCCTCCATGACCTTCCCTGAGATCCAAAGGGCAGATTCAGAATAGTTGCTAAACCAGGAAGGGAAGGGTTGCAAAAGACAAGGGAGAGGCAACCAGGAAACAAGAGTGCAGCTTTGGGGCACTGGTACTGGGGTACTGGTTCCACCTCAAGGGATACACATAACAATGTCTTTAAGCTCTTTAAGATGTCAGCATTCTTCATACCAGAGAAAGACATTAAAGGAACCAGAGAAGCTCATCAAGATTACCTGAGACCAGATTGGAGGAGTGCAGGCCCTGTGCACACCCTCGTCTTATCAGCAACCCCACCCTTGAACCGTTGCTGTAAAACTGCTCCTCAAATCCTCCTGGGTTGAGACACACAGTCTTCGAGGGCAGGAGCCTGCTGTGTCCCCCTTTTCTACTTCACCCAAAACTCTGTGTCCAAGATTTGATTCCGCACCAGTGCACAGAGGCTGAGTATTCGGCATCACTATTTTCTACTGTTCTGTGAAGGCCACAGATTCTCCTCATACCCCTATTGTATTTTAGGGATGTGTTTGATATGGGGAAACTTGTGAGGCAGAATGCCCTTAGGAAAAGTGATGGTAAACTGTGCCCTGATCATCTTATAAGGATTTCAGTGAAGATAGGGCTGTGTGTCATTCCCCTTCCTGCTCCCCAGTCTAGACAATCATCCTTGATTTCCTAACCCAACAGGCCTGAGAGGCTGTGAGCTAGAATTTCTTGAATTCCCCAATGGCAAAGACTATCTTTGCAAGATTAAAAAGGAGGCCCCTGACACACCAACTACTGATGTTACCTGAAACCTGAGTTCACCTCTTGGTGGGTGCTGAGCCAAAAGACACAACCAAGACAAGGCACAGGAGAAAGAAGGATTTATTACTTGCAGCAAGTAAGGAGAACAATGCGCATCTTTCCCAAAGCACTGTATCCCCAAAGAGCAAAATTGGGGAAATTTTAAGCTAAGGGTACACGCATATTCATGAAGGGGTGTGAGCAGAGGAGAATTCAGCATAGAATTGGGTCAAAGGTTGACAGAGTCCAAGCTTTAGTTGATTGAAATCAGGAGGGTCAACTTCCATCCTCCACCTGGGTGGGGACCTTAGTTCCTACAGAACTCAAAGATAGATAGATAGATATATATATATATATATATATATATATATATATATATATTTTTTTTTTTTTTTTTTTTTTTTTTTTTTCAGTACGTGGGCCTCTCACTGTTGTGGCCTCTCCCGTTGCAGAGCACAGGCTCCGGACGCGCAGGCTCAGCAGCCATGGCTCACGGGCCCAGCCGCTCTGCGGCATGTAGGATCTTCCCCGACCGGGGCACGAACCCGTGTCCCCTGCATCAGCAGGCGGACTCTCAACCACTGCGCCACCAGGGAAGCCCTCAAAGATATATTTTTATATCCCTTGAGAAGGAAGTAAGATTCTGCTTTGTCACTCCTCTATTGTTTACTGCCTCTTCTCTGTTCTTGCATTCCTTTTTTCCCTTAAGATCATTAATTACTGAGACCTGTTCAAGGGCAAGCATTGTGGCCAGGCATAGAACACAAAACGGCTTAGGCCAAAATGCTTCTCTTATGTCAAGAAAGCCATTCCTGGTTCTGTTTCTCTGGGGACCCCCTAACCTATCTGCTTACAATGGCAGCCAAGCAGTGGAAAAGATGGCCAGCAGGGAATAGTTAGAAGTGTTGTCTAAGACAAGTTCACGTGCCTGATGCACAGTGAGACCAAACAAACTGAACAATCAGAATTTGGAGCAGGGAAAGGTTTATTGCAGGGCCAAGAAAGTAGAATGGGTGGCTCATGTTCAAAACCTTTGAACTCCCCAATGACTTTTGGGGAAGAGTTTTTATAGGCAAAATTTGGGGTGAGAGCTGCAGGGCGTGTGACTTTCTTCTGATTGGTTGGTGGTGAGGTAAAAGGAAAGTGCTCTAGGAATCTTGTGCTCAGCTTAAAGTTACCATCCTCCACCTAGGTGGGGGGCCTCAGTTCCTGCAGAAGAACTCAAAGATATTGTTATGTATATCCCTTGAGGAGCAACCAGGACCCTGCACCATCACTGTACTATTGTTTATTTTCTTTTCTTTTTAATTTATTTATTTGATTTACTTATTTTTGGTTGCGTTGGGTCTTCGTTGCTGAGCACGGGCTTTCTCTAGTTGCGGTGAGCAGGGGCTACTCTTTGCTGCAGTGCACGGACTTCTCATTGCAGTGGCTTCTCTTGTTATGGAACATGGGCTCTAGGCACATGGGCTTCAGTAGTTGTGACATGTGGGCTCAGTAGTTGTGGCTCGTGGGCTGTAGAGCGCAGGCTCAGTAGTTTTGGCTCACAGGCATAGTTGCTCTGTGGCATGTGGGATCTTCCTGGACCAGGGCTTGAACCTGCATCCCCTGCATTGGCAGGCAGATAATCTTAACCACTGCGCCACCAGGGAAGCCCTGTACTATTGTTTCTTGAGTGCTTTTCCTTTGTTTCTGCATTCC
Organism: Pseudorca crassidens; assembly: GCF_039906515.1. Lineage (NCBI taxonomy): Eukaryota > Metazoa > Chordata > Mammalia > Artiodactyla > Delphinidae > Pseudorca > Pseudorca crassidens. Next base: position 26,091,218 of record NC_090300.1, read on the forward strand.
TTCACTTTCTTAATTAGAAACTGCTTGAATCTGCCCTTGGGAACTCAGGGAAGGTCTAGGAGGCTGAAGCCTTTTTCCTACAAACAGGAAATGGGGAGCACGGAAAGGCTTTTGCACCTGGTAGAGCCCCACGGTGTCCTGCTCAGTTTCAGAAGCACTATAAAAATGAAAGCTCCCAGATGACTAAATTTAGTCAAAGTAATGGCTGAAAACCCAACAAAAGTAGCTGTTTTGAGAGAAAAATCACCAGATGTTAGAGGGACTAAAATTTAGAGGGTGGTTAAGTAATTACATATTTTATGTGGACATAACCCCCCTTGGAGATTATAAAGAGGTCCAGGTACGAGTCTAAAGACACTTGTGGGCATTTTGTCAAAGAGTTCCATTAGGTAAAGGACAGAGAGAGACTTGCCTCATCATGATTAGAAGGCAGAGGGAACAGAACTAGTCTGAGGAAGGCCTTCACAACGACACTAAAGCTACAGATCCTTCTTGTTCTCTCATCTTGACATGTGGCCACCCTAGCTCTTTGAATGAAGGGTGTAACTGCTCAAGGAGTGAGGATAGTTATTTGGAGTACTAAGAATTTAAAGCAGCCTTCCTGTCAGTCAACCCCTGCCAGGTTTGTCCCCAGGCAGTTCTTTCCTGTGAAACTAAGAATCCCTTAGGCTATCCTCCTGGGATGGTAAAAAGAAAAATGTCAGTTTATAGGCAGAATACAGAATCCAAAAGCCTAAAGAGTTCTTAATGAACTTCTAATCTGTCTCAGAAAATACCAGCTCAGAAAATTGTTTCTTATACATTGGTACAGTGAAGGAGAAACTCAGGATGAAAATTCTGGTTTCTTATTCCAGTTGTGGGATAATGTCATCTACCCCTTGTCTGAGAAGGTATAAAAAAATGGGGTGGAAAAAGTCTGGACAAAAATGTTTTTGGATCCCTTATGTTATTTAAATTATTTCTTCTTGTTAAAATCCCCATGAGGCATATTTTTTTTCTAACTTTAGCTTTAAATTCACATTGAAAATTGGGAAACAAATCTTGTTCCATTGGGGGAAAAAGAAGAAAAAGTAAATGAATATAACAGAAGTAAGTCTGTTAATTTTCTAATTAACTGACCAAAGACCTCATGGGCTCATATATCACAAGGATCAGTTGTGAAAGATGATTTTTCATGTCAAAATATTTTATAGATGCTTTTACCTGTATTACTTCCAGAGATGCATATTGTAGATATGTAGGTAGTTTGCTAAAAAGCTACTATTACTCGAGAAATTGGAAGTCTGGGTGGCCCTCTGACCACTTACGTGAACTGATGTATGTGATTGTATGCTCCTGAAAGACACAGCTTATTATATAATTTTGTATTACCCCATATGCTATTCTTAAACCTAGTACACTGAGGTTCTCTATATGACATCATGACAGATCTATGATTCATCAAAATGTCATACAAAAGATGAAAGATTTTGGAAAGCAAAAAAGAATGTGGTGAACATGGAAAGAATATATATATATATGAATGGAGTAAGAAGGACACCTCAGGATTTTGTGATTAAATCCATTGGAAAACATTGACTTAGACTTTTAACCTTTTATTTAACCTTTTATTCCATAAATAGCTGGTTTTAAGTGGCTTATTATTAAGTGTATATACATTTAAGTTATATCTAAATTCAGGGTTGACTAATGTTGAACAATCACTCTACCAGTCATTACCCCAGTGTGGAACAGAATTCCATTCAAATAGTTCAGCTGAAGACTTTAATGAAAGAACTGCTTACAGAGTTGTGGGCAGGGACAAGGGACCAAAAGGTGAGATGGAGACAACCAAAGATAATCAACAATAGGAAGCGGTTACTACCCTTAGACCTGAAGAGACAAAGGGAGGGAGTAATGTACTGGTAAAGTAAAATCTGTACTGGAAATAAAGCTTTGCAAGGAAAGCCATGGATAAAGGACCACTTCTTAGGGGCCACAGTCAAGAAGGGATTTGGGCAATGCCAGAAAACATAGACCTGGTATATGTATGGGACAGTGGGGTTTGGGAGTGTGGTTATAGGAAAAGGAGATAGGAAAAAAATCACCCCAATACCCCAAACTTTCTCCTCACAGTCTTTAATCTCTTGTTCATGCTTCCTTTGGCCAAACCCACTAGAAGTCAGAAAACAAGAAACGTGGGAAATATACTTTATAAGGGTCCACTGCTTGAGGCACACAGCAAGACAGAAAGAGGGTGGAGAATGGATCTGGGAGGGTAAGGAGAGAATGACCACTGCAATCTCAGATGTTAAGAATCACAGGTCTTTCCATTGACCCAGGCCAATAGAGAGATGATGGGTAAAAGCAAGCTTGACTAATGCAGAAGGAGGGCAGTGAATGACACCACCTCTGATACAGGCATTCTAGTCGGAAAAAATATGCTCTTAACACACACAGCATGACTATCTGGGTATGGACTAATTGCTTCTGGTGTTCTCTTTATAATTTGGGTGTAGATGGGAGAGGTTGCTATGAAGGAGATCCTGTTAGTAGCACAAAACTCAAAGATATGTTCCTGGGGAGAAAGCATGGTTTGGCAAGAAGACCGTTGTACTGAGAGTCAAGTTACCCTGTTTTCTCACTTACTGGATATATAACCTGGCTACCTAACTTTTTGAAAATCAGTTAACACTCCATAAAGTGAAGAAGCTTGACTCTAAGAACCTCTGGTTTTGAAAGGTTACGAGTCTTTAGTCAGCCTCCCTCAAAATGCCCACCTCCTTCATTATTAGAAGATTAACCTCACAGAACATTAAAGTGATATAAGGTTTTTTGTTTTTGATTTAATTTTCCTAGGCTTTGGTGCCATGTTAGATTCTTCTTGCACTTTTCCTAGCATTTATCACCAAATTCTGAATTTTCTTCCTCTGATGTTTTATTCAGTTTTGCTCTTTCTCTTCCATTTTGCTTTGATCCAGGCCCTACCACTTCACAGCTGGAGCACTAAAGCAACCTCCTTATGGCCTGAACAACCCATTCTCCTTAAGTTGAGTTGTTATAAAGAAAGAAAAATTGTTAATGGATTCTTCATAGAGTAGGATGGATTGTTCACAATGGGGTTCAGTGTATGGCTGCCCTAAGATGTGACACTCTAGCATGCATATTATTTTGAGCTGAGAAAAATTAAGGCCCCAAATTCTCAGCAAGAACTATTGAAATTCCCCCTTATTGCCTAAAATAATTTAATATAGGAGACCTGTCCTAGGAAGGAGCTATCACCAGAGATAACTTGGTAAAGTATGGACTAGGTGTGGTAGAGATAGGGAGAAACCTAGGAAGGCCCCTTTGATCAAATTCCTGTCTCTGTCCCCTTGCTTTTGAATAGCCTGTTACTGAACAGAACTCAGGTCCCCACTCTTGCTGTTCAGCAAAGCCAATCTACTGACACTAGGTTGTGTCAAAGGAAAGTACAGCATTTATTGCAGGGTGCCAAGCAAGGAGAATGGACACCTAGTGCTCAGAAGATGCAAACTCCCTGATGACTTTCAGGCAGGGGCTTTTAAAGACTATTTTAGGGGAGAGGGTTGTAAGATGCATGACCAACGCGTGGACAATTTTCTGATTGATTGGTGGTGAGGTAGCAGCGTGGTGTTTCAGGAAACACAACCATCAATCTTCTGACTCGAACCTAAGGTCTATGTGTTTGAGGTCAGCAGTTTTCACCTGGTGAGGTTCTGGTTTCTGTAAAAACAGCTTAAGAATGTGTATCAGACATTGTTATCCATTCTTCTCAAGGACTCCATCTCACAGTTTGACTTATTGCTTAAGTAATTCTCTCCTTCTTTGTTTGATTGCCTCTTCTTTGCTCCCATTTCTGCTCCTTCTTACATGATTAACTGCTTGAGTCTGTTCTTTGGAACTCAGGGAGGCCTAGGAGACTAAAGCTTTTTCTACAAACAAGAGGCAGGGACACAAAGGGGCTTTTATATCCAGCCCCCCTCCCACACCTCCCCCCCACCAGGGTCCTGCTGGGTTTCAGTCCCCCGCTTTCTTTCATACTCCTCAGTCCTGAGGGAAACAGGGGTGGGACAAGAAATGGAATAAAGTTGTGGATAGAGAGGTTAATTATAAACTTGGCAGGGAAACTTGGTTTCAGGCCCAGGAAACATTTGTTTATCAAACATTGACTCTTTTTATCTTCTTGTGAATTACCTTACTTCCTTTTGAATGCTCAGACCCCTACCTCCTTTTCCTGAGCCCAGAATAATATAATACCTCAACTTGCCTTGCTGTCTTTGGAGTTCTTTATACTTATGTGTATTCCCCATGCACAGGTAATACATTTTATTTTATCCTGTTAATCTGTCTTATGTTATTTTAATTACCAGTCAAAAGAACTAAGAAGGGAAAGAGGGAAAATGTCCCCTTCCCCACAGTCACAAAGTAAACAGAGATGAACTAAAATACCCGTATTTTGATTTAAATCCAACAAACCTCTACCAAGTATATACTGTTGTACTTAACATTATATTATATGCTGAGGATGAAACAATGAAAGACATTGAACCTGTCCTCAGAAGGCCCCACAGTTTAGATTTTAGCTGCTGAAAATATATAATGGGAGCAGTGTGTTTCTTTCGTAAAATGTTAATTTTGTTTAAATATAATTTTTTAAAGGTGAAACCATGACTCTTACAAAATATAAAAGGAACAAATGTTGGAGGTTTTATTTACTTCATTAATTAATGAGGTGTTATGGACTGAGTGGTGCCCTCCAAAAAGATGTTGAAGTCCTAACCCCCTGTAACTGCGAATGTGACATTATTTGGAAATAGGGTCTTGGCTGATATAATTGAATTAAGAGGAGGTCGTCCTGGATTAGAGTGGGCCAGCAGGCCATGTGAAGACATAGGAACATAGGGACCCTGTGGAAAAGGCCACGTAACTATGCAGGACAGAGTTGGAGCGGTGCAGCTGCAAGGTAAGGAAGGCCAAGTATTGTCAGTATCCACCAGAAGCTCGGAAGAGGTAAGAAAGAGACACCCCCAGAGCCTTCAGAGAGAGCATGGCCCTGCTGACACCTTGATTTCAAACATCTGCCTTCTAAAATGTGAGAGAATAAATTTCTGTTGATTTAAGCTATCAAGATTTTGGTACTTCATTGCAGCAGCTCTAAAAAAAAAACCAATGCATAAGGGAAAGAGTAAACTATCAACAGGTTCAAAGGAGACTATAAAGAGCCCATATGTCTATTTAAGCAATGAGCAATGCTGAAAGTAACTTTTTAAATAGATATAAAAGTTGCAGATCACTACAGACTAGGATAAGACCAAGGGTGTGGTAGACACCATAACAAACCCTAGAATAAGATGTTGAAATGTTGTCATTTCAACATCTTTCACAATTTAATCAAAATCAGAAAATCGATCAAAATCAGAAAATCAATCAATGATAAATTACTCGTTACTCATTTGAAATACATTTCTGTGTTGAAAGATTTATCCCCCTTTTGGTTTTTTCAGTCCTCAGTACTTCTTATTTGGTTACATTTTTATTGTAACAATTTTCTTACTAAAAGGTTTTAGTATGGAAATTGCAACTGCATATATCTTTTCTCAGATATGCAATGGGATCCTATACCCTAGAACATTCTGTTCATGATTGATTTTAATCTGCTTTACATTTGTGCTCTATCTTCCAACTTTATCTCTTGCTTTTCCTAATCAATCTTTCAGTCTTACAAGGAACGATGGATCTTAAGGAAAACATTCATTCGATGCTCTGTGCATAAATTCTCAGAAGATGCCCCCTCTCTTCCTTGTGTCCATCTATCTGGATATTACTCAATCTTCAGGGTAAGCCTTTAAGAGAAACACACCCTCTCTCCCTTTCCTGCATCTCTCACCCTTACCCTATCGTTATACATCTGAGCATTAATCCTATGTGCTCCCTTTCTGGAGCCAAAGGCATTTGATTTCGACACCTTGTTACAGAGACTGAAGGATATAAGCTACTTGTTATCAGGAGTCTTGATTTCTACTATGCCTATATCCTTTGTGCAGTCCTTGGCTCAGCTGTGCATGTAGATGTATTTACATATGGATTTATTCTGTTTATAAGTCAATCAAAATAAATTTTTAGGCTATGTGAAAAGCCAGTGATAATAGCATGAGTTCACATTTGTATATTCTTGAGCTTGCATACATCTGTATATGCATTTTCTCATTAAATTCTCAAAATTATCTGATGAGGTAGGAATTATTTTCTCTATTTTACAGATGGGAAAACTGAGGCTTATATAAATGAAATGACTTACTCATCACACAGCCAATAAGCAGCAGGTCTGCTTTTTTTTTTTTTTCTTTTAACATCATGTGAAGAAGTTCAAATAAATGTAAACCCAAGCACATCCTTTTGCTTCTAGTGGAAAGAAAAATTGCATTTAAAAAATGCTGCAGGGCTTCCCTGGTGGCGCAGTGGTTGAGAGTCCGCCTGCCGATGCAGGGGACGTGGGTTTGTGCCCCGGTCCAGGAAGATCCCACATGCCGTGGAGCTGCTGGGCCCGTGAGCCATGCCCGCTGAGCCTGCGCGTCTGGAGCCTGTGCTCCGCAATGGGAGAGGCCCACGTACCGCAAAAGGAAAAAAAAAAAAATGCTGCAGCATGTTAGTAGGGCATTTAACTGCAGAGCTGAGAAAATGAGAGTAAGAAAATCTTTAGTTAGCTTTGCAAATCACCTGAAAGCATTCTATCTGTAAACACAGGATTTGGTTTGTAAAATTAGCCTCACTTCTACCCACATTCATCAGTTCTATCTTATTTTCTGATTGCTTTTGCTCATCTCCTTTTATTCTTTCCTCACAAGGTTAAAAAGAACACACGTAGCTGTCTACACAGAGCAGCTTCACATGCAAACAAATTTCATTTTAAAACGGCCGACAAATGATACATAAGAGGACTAGCTAAATATATTATGTTTCTATTAGTTCTATTACCAGAATTCTTTAGATCCACTACAAGATTACTTTTAAGTCTATCCTTATTTCTGTAAGATACCAAATTAGACATCGATACTTATTTTTCATAACTGATTTAATCTAAAATTGAGCTAGTTCATAATGATATTGAAATATATTACTACATTAAAATTTTGTGCACCTTTTCAAAAGAACAGAAACAAATAAACAAGTTGACCATTTAATTTATTATATATTTAAATGGTGTCAGGAAATGTAAGTCCTGTTAAACAGGAAATAAACTAAGCTATGTGTATGATTTGCTTAACATCCAAAGGCTTCTTCTTTGGAAATAAACAGGGAAGAAACTGTTTCACCAAAATAGAATTTTCTTTAATAACTGAAACTTTCTACTTAGGAGGTCAACACTTTAATTTTTATTACGGATGACAGTATTTCCCAAATAGATCATACTCTTTTATGACTTCTTAAATAGGAAACACTTTACCCATCATTATGAAATGGTTCACGATTATGAAATTGATGAGTGTACTCTGTTACAAACACAATTTCAGGAACTATTATAATGTGAAGAGTTATTTACTCCCAAACTAAATTGCTACAAACTGCTAAAATGTTTGAATGCCTCCATTTGTTTTTATTTTTTTAATTCTGTTTTTTACTAAATTTTTAATAGAACTTTAAAACATACAGCAAAGTTGAAAGAATTTTACAATAAACACCTATATACCCAAAGCCTAGATTATCCTATTAACATTGTATCATATGAGGTATTTGCTTTATCACATATCGATGAATCTATGCATTCCTCTATCCATCCATCAATTCACCTTACTTTTTTTTATTCATTTGAAAGTAATTGCAGACATTAGTATGTTTCTCTCTTTATAATTCAGCATGCATATCACTAATGAGAGTTCAATATTTGATAGTTTTTTCTTTTGAGATAAAACTTATATAACAATGACATGAAAATTGCTGAGTTTTGACAAGTGCATACACCAATATAATCCAAATTCTATCAAGATTTCAATTTTTAAAAATTGTTTTGTTTTAGTTTATTTGCTATTGTTTTTGTTTTATTTGTTCTGATAGTTGTAGGTTGTTTCTGTGCCCAGGGTCAGCCTGAGGTGTAAACTTCACATCTCCTCAGGTCTTTTTTGAGCCTGAGTTTTTCCCTGGGCATACACAGCCACTGTCTTCTTTTCTCCATATTTGCAGTTGCTTTTTCAATGTCCTAGTTTTTAATGTCTCATCTACAAAAGGAGAAAAAGAAAAATTAAGTGGGTCCATAAAAGGGTGCCAGTTCTTTAAAGCCCTAGGAAGTCATTAACCGGAGGGGGAGGGGCATCTGACATTAGGGGGTGTGCAACAATGGCTACCCACCTCTTTGCACCTCCCTGACCAGAAACAGTGATCAGCAATCAGAGCACACGTCCCCTATATTTGAAAGACAGTGTGCTTTTTGCCCACCTTGGCTTCCTTCTGTTGTATGCAAGCTGTTCCAGGAACAAGTGCAGAGTCACCTACCACAGGGCTGGGAAGAAGGGGACTGAGTAGCTTCTACTGTGCTAAGATTAGACTGACTGAAATTAACCACAATTTACCGTCTAAACCTTCCCTGGAAGTTGCAAACGTTCAATAAACTCCAGAGTTCCAAAATAGTTCCATCAGACAGATTCTGCCAGTGCCATTGTTATCTAAGTGGGAAGACAGATTCCTGGTATTTCCTACTCTGCCTTCTTCCCAGAATCCTTTCTCTCCCTCCACTCGCTTTTGATAGTGTTTCTGACTCTTCCCTCTTTTTTCAGAAGACATTCTTGAATTTCCTATAGATGGAGCTCAAGATCTCCTGACATTGTATTGATATTCCTTCTTGAAAAATTTTAAAATGAAACTAACACTTTCTACTATTATTAGGTAAATTCTCTTGCACTTCTTTAGAGATGGACCACATTTTGCATTGAGGAAGAAAAATATTTAATATATCCAAATTACTTTTTAAAATTTCTGTTGTTCAAAACTAATGCTTACTTGCTTGTTATGTTTTGATAAAATTAGGAAGAAACATGTATAATTGTAAGCCTAAGTATTTAAGAGAACAAAAATAGCAAATGGCTGTGATGATATGTCTCATATGGTTACTTCTTCTGTCCTGGGAGAAGAAATTAAATATGTCAGGACAGCATTTCTGCTCTGAGTCCCACCACTAAATGTGTTTTGCCGGCTCTAAAGATTGAGGACTAGTCAAACTGATGGAGAATCCCACCCTTTGCAGATGACCGTGAGGTGTGTAATATCTGAGAAGTGCTTGATTCTGCATTTATCAGGGCATAAAGGAGACTGAACCAGTTTGATGGGTCTTTCTGTCTGAGGGTTTCTGTGGTTTCCATGTCTACTGCTATGGCTCAGGGAGTGGAAGTGCCTTAAATTTTCAGAGCCCAAGCAGTTAGTTAGGACTGTTGCTTTTCCCACTGTGTACAACTAGTCTTTTTCTTTTCCCACTTAGGAATTCAGCATGGTGTTAATAGGAAAAGAAATGTTTCAAACTTTCAAATCTGGCAAACCTTTGCTAATTCCTAATACTCATTTATTCTCTGACCTTATTTAGTTTTAGAAACGTCTTGAATCTTGGTTTCTTCACTTGCAAAATATCAATAATAATCCAGAACTCAGAAGGTTGCTGTAAGTAACAAGTTTGGCACAGTGGTTATCATCAAATAAAGGTTTGTTTACTTCTAAATTGATATGTCAAAACCCTGGCAAAATTCAAATGGTCAAGTATATTATTGTTGATTTTAACTAAGAGTGAATAGTTCAGAGGTATGCTAACATTTCATTGCTAACAAGAGCAATTTGGAAAAAATCTGTAACCGGCCACTCTGTGTGAATCTGTGGCTGAGGAGAGCAAATGAGCCTTGAGGATACATGGTGCCCTGTCCCCTTCTCTATCTTCCAAGTTCAAAATTCAAATTCCATCTCTAGACAGTTTGTGTCAAATTCAACTCAGGCAGATGTCAATATTCACTGGGTCTACTCTGACGGGAACAGGACCCTAAATAATTCTTTACATATATTATCTCATTTAGATATTTCAGAAACCATATTTTGGAGATTTCACCCTGTTTTTTATTTTTGTATTTTTAAATTTTAAAAAATTTATTTATTTTATTTATTTTTGGCTGCATTGGGTCTTCGTTGCTGTGTGCAGGTCTTCTTTAGTTGTGGCGGGTGGGGGCTACTCTTTGTTGCCGTGCACGGGCTTCTCACTGCGGTGGCTTCTCTTGTTGCAGAGCATGGGTTCTAGGCACGCGGGCTTCAGTAGTTACAGCACGTGGGCTCAGTAGTTGTGGCTTGCGGGCTCTAAAGTACAGGCTCAGTAGTTGTGGCGCATAGGTTTAGGTGCTCTGCGGCACGTGGGATCTTCTCAGACCAGGGATCAAATCCATGTCCCCTGCATTGGCAGGCGGATTCTTAACCACTGCACCACCAGGGAAGTCCCCTCACCCTGTTTTAAAAATGAAGACAGTGAGACTATAGAGAAATTTGGTGAATTGATCAAGGTAGTAAGTGGTAGTAAGGAATCAAATCGAGCCAATCCAGGTCCAAAGTCCATTCTCTTAACCAGTGGGTTCTTCTGCAGATTTGTATGTTACCTAGAAAGATAGATCAAGAATGGACAGAGCATTGGGGAAGAGAACAGAGAACAGCTTGCTGGTGAGGCTAGGTCTCACTCCATGATAGCTTTGGAAAGGGAGGGCCACCAGGTAAAAATATCAGGCAAATAATTTAGCCTCAGCAAATTGAGGATGGGCTCTAGCTGGAAGCAGATAAACATTTCTTCAGCTCACTGGCTATGATTTAGAGCTATGGTGTGGGCTTGGAGGAGTTGAGGTGAAATCTGATACCTAGGCTTAAGAAAGAGTCAGGAGTTATCATGATTGGCTTCTAGAACTAATTTTTGATTCTTCTCTTTTTTTTTAAGAACTTTTTATTGGAGTGTAGTTGATTTACAATGTTGTGTTAATTTCAGGTATACAGAAAAGTGAATCAGTTATACATATATCTACTCTTTTTTAGATTCTTTTTCCATATTGGTCATTATAGAGTATTGAGTAGAGTTCTCTGTGCTATACAGTAAGTCCTTATTAGTTATCTATTTTATATATAGTAATGTGTATATCTCAATCCCAGTCTCCCAAATTATCCCTCTTCTCCCCCATTCCCCCCAGTAACCATAACTTTGTTTTCTACATCTGTGACACTACTCCTTTTGTAAATAAGTTCATTTGTGCCATCTTTTAGATTCCTCATATAAGTGATATCATATATTTGTCTTTCTCTGTCTGGCTTACTTCACTCAGTATGACAATCTCTAGGCCCATACATGTTGCTGCAAATGGCATTATTTTGTTCTTTTTTATGGATGAGTAATATTCCATTGTGTATACGTACCACATCTTCTTTATCCACACCTCTGTCAATGGACATTTGTGTTGCTTTCATTACAGCACTATTTACAACCTTTGATTCTTCTTTTAGAAAAGTTCACGCAGAGACTTTAGTGCAGCTTCTCCAAACTGTTTTCAACAAAACACTAGTCTCACAAGTTGACAATTGTTTTGCTTTTGTCTGTGTATGTGGGGAGGGTAGGTATGTATGTGACAGTGTGAGGAAGAATCTGATGGGAAAGATTTACCAGTCAGATTAGTTACAGTCTAGGACTTCTCAGGATGCCAATGTCTAGAAGGAATGAAGCAAGAAGTCTGTGGGCTCCATTTTATTTTTTCATAATCTCCTGATTAGACCTAGCCTTAATTTGGTTAGGTGATCTGTTACTATGTTATTTAAAATGTTATTTAAATTTTGGAATAGTCTTAAAAATATTTTAAAATTACGTGTTTTTGCAGATTTTAGTAAGTTGTGATGTTACTTTTTATATTCTACTTGGGAAATCTAAATGCAAAACTTTAGATTGAAAGAAGGAATCAAGCTTTGTAAATAACCTGGAAGAAAACAAAAGTAAATATAAAATGTCTGCAAAATAGAAAGACTTTTAAAATCCAATTTAAAAATAATAAAAAAAAATTACACGTCGTTAGTACAAAATTCAGTCTTCACAAGAAAGTACAAAATAATTAGTAAACACAAACGCCCCCTCCTTCTCCCACTTCTATCCCTCTCAAATGGCGTTCTCTGAAGGTCGCTACTGTTACTTTTTTTCTGAAGCCCTCTTGAAAAACATAAACATGTAACAAAATATGTATGAAAGGTAATTATATGTTATATAAATAATTGCATACTATGTGTATTTTTTACATTCATGAAGTCATAGTACTCATATTGTCTGTACTTCTAATATAGTGATTATTTCCTAACAGTGAATGATGATCCATATCATATTTTGATCAGCTGCATAGTAGCTTTTTGTCACATACAACATAATTTATTGAAATACTGACTTAAAAATGGACATTTAGGATATTTGCAGATTAGCCAAGTCTTTAGCATGCAACCACCAAATCATCAGCAGCAGTATTACTGAGCCAAAAATTATTTTAAAAATTAGAAATTTTACTTTTGTATGAAAAGTGAATGATACTGTCTATTAACATTGGGCTTTCTAAGCTTAAAAACTTGGGGGGGAAAACCTTCAAACTCAAAGAAGATTGATTAACTTATGAATTTTTTTCCTGACATCAACATAAGTATAAACCAAATTAAAATATGATTAAAAAATGGTTAAGGGGACTGAGGAGTCTGAAAGGGAGATTGGCCAAATGGGCTTTGTGGAGGCAAGGGAGTCGGTAGTGATTATGTTCCTTCCTGGAAAGTGTAGGTTTCCAGGAAGATAAAATGAAGGGAGCACAGAAGAGGCTCAAACTTGGGGAAGGTCATTAAACTATAAAAAGTAACCGCAAAAGGTCATATACATGGGAGAAAAGCCAGAGCAAGATAGCTCTAGAGTATGGAACCATGACAGTAGCTCTAGGTACCCAATCTACTTTAGTAAGACTCTCAAGAGGACTATTTAGTTTCAAAGAAATGGGGTGGGACAAATACATGTTAACAAATGAAGAAGCAAAGAAAAACAAAATGAAAGAACACAAAGAGGTGCATCCCCAAAGAGGCAACATAATTGGGATTACCATTTGAAAGAGGACTCAGCCTCTGCAGAAAGTTAATTAAACATAAAGAATATGAAATGCTTTTTTTTTTTTTTTGCCTGTCAATCTGTGTTATCTTTTCTATTATGTACCTATTGCCTCAATAATTTTTATAATGAACTACTCAAAACCTAGTAATTTAAGAAATCAAGTATGTATTAGTTCTCCAAGTCTCCTGGACAATTGGGCAATTCTGCCTGTGAATATTGGCCAGGATGAGTAGTTCTGGTGTTGGTTAGGATTCACTCACAAGTCGGGCAATTTTCATGCTATTGACTCATATAAGATGACTTTGTCTGACTCCACATGCCTCATCTTCCAACAGGATAGCCTGAACCTGCTCTTATCATGATCACAGGAATTCAAGAAAGAAAGCAAAAATGCACACATGTTTTTTTTTGCTTGCACCAAGTTTGTTGCTATCCCATTGGCCAACGCAAGTCACATGGCCAAGTCCAAGGTCAGAGTGGAAGGGCAATATCAAAGGATATGGCTATGGAAAGACTTTAAAAATTGGAATTATTAGTACAATCATCTACCACTCGTTCTCTTTTGCTTCTTGGCCCTTCGCTATGCCTATATCTTTTTTCTCTATTTTCTCATCCCCATGCCAATAGCTATTCAGTGTTCAGACCTCAGCTTCAATGCCATTTCTTAGCAAAGTCTTCCCTGACCCCTCCTAGATTGGGTTAAGTACCACTACTGTGTGTTGCTACGGCACCCTGCACATACCTTGCCACATCACTTACTGGATTGGATACTCTATGAGGGTGATGCTCATAGCTTGATGTTAGAATTACAAAAATAATTTTACACACATTTTCAGGAAGCCTTCAGCTCAGAAAAATTACTACACTATTTCTTAAATATACCTAAATTACATTTTAATTAAAAAATTAAATAACTAAAAGTAACTTTAAATGTTCCCTCTAATTATTTAAAACATGCATAAAAATTAAAATTCTCAAAATGTAAAAGTGAAACATTAAATATCAAATGGGTGGTCAAAGCACATCTTATAGAGCAACTATGATTTTACTAGAGTGGAAAAATCTGTCATAATCTGTGTGATTATCTTTCTCTTCACGTTTAACTGGAATTGTGTTGTAGCTCTATTAGACAAGTAAACACTCAAGTGACACATCCTACTGACACGTCTCTAATGTGTCCAGGTGTTAGGGTGAGAGAAGAACAGCTGTTCCCTGTCACGATTTCTAGGTGAACCTGCACACACTGGCCACGCTGGCCTTTACGTGATGGAAGCAAAGGACTCTCAGATGATTTGTTTGAAAGAGTAGCTGGATTCTTTTATCAGCATCCAGGAACTCAGTCTCCCTAAAGCACAAGCCTCAAACTAGCTCCTCAGGAGAACAAAAGAGGGGAAGGATATGGCTTCTCTTTTTTTCCTCCCCATCAGAGAACTCATAGTGAAAACTAACTTCTTCTAGCCTTGAAGGAGATGATAAAAACCAATCACACAGATCTTAAGTAGAAGATTGAAGGATTTAGAATAACTGTAAACGTGCAATGCCTGAGAGAGGGGTCAATAAACTCAAAATACATTGAAAGGAGTTGCAATTTCTCTTCTAGAGATCCTAGGAACTTGGATAGAATTTTTAAAAATGTGTTTGGGAGTTTTTCACTTGTAAGCCAGAAAAATATATATTTTCAGATCAATATCTACCATTTTTGAGTACTTTGGTTTTACCATTTTTTCATTACAAATCTTTAAGGTTAAGAGGTTTTCTAAAACATGCCTGAGATTTATTTCAATCAGTTATGGTACAACAGAAGATATGGAAATAATTGTCATGAAGGAGGAAGTTTATTTTCATAGATTCCAAGAAACAGGAGAAACACCATGCCACAGGGGTTCACATAGGGAAGGACCAGGGTCAGGAGGTGGAAAAGAGGGAGGGAGAACATAGCCCAAAGCCTTTATTGAAGTTTTGCAAGAAGGAATGGATGAATCAAGCTAGGTATGCTAAGTTCAGGATTGGCTAGTTTGAATAATTTCAGTGGATGCTATAGAAGTAGTCCTTAGTTATCTAGTACCTGCCCTGGGGTGATTTAAGGCAAGAGGAATACTGGCTTGGTGTGGGAGGGTTTGATAAAGGAGATAATTGAGGATGTGAGCTCTAGATTGGTTGGTTGGTATATCAAAGACATACTCACAGGGGAGTAGTTTGCTATCTCTAAGAATCAGGTAGCTCTAGGAGGGGCAGTCCCTCCAAAATCTAGCCCCCAAATTCCAGAGCGTCAGGAATACAGAAAATAAGAAAATATAGACAGTACAAGATGGAAAATCAGATTCAAAAATGAAATAGAGAATAATGGGTTAAAACCATTTGAACCTTGTATCTTTTGAAAATTATTGGATGTTCTCACTTAGGTAACTTATTTAGGGTGCCTATAACAAAGAAGGGTCAATTACCTAATTCTAAATATTAAAATAATTTAGAATTTGATCTGTGTTTATGTTAGGCAAGTTTTCATGTTCCTGACATTTTATATGCAAATAGGAGTCCTTGCAGTAATATTTCACTATGAAATAATATTCGTTCGAGGATTTTGACTGTTTTCTCTTGCCTTCCTTTACATCATTAGGTCTAATAGCCATTCTTTTCTCAGATTTTAGTGGGAGAAATATTTTGTTAGAGAAATCTCTCTATGAAGACCCTTCAGGAGGGATATAGTGGGATTCAGAAGAAATGTATTGCCATCCTTATTCAGCCACAAAACTAACTACACAACTTTAAGACTCAATTTCTCTTTATCTCAGTTTCTTAATTTGGAAGATGAATTACAGTAATTTCATGTCTGACATGATGTTACACCATTGTGATGTTGACTAGATCAGTCCAGGAGTTTTATATTTTAGCTGTGAGTTTCACCTTTCAAGCCATCTGCCCAACTTGTCATGATTCTCTTACTTGTACCCGAGTCCCAGGTTGGGCCTTTAAGCAGCCATTTTGAACAACACAACTCCACCTCCCCAGCCCCCAACCCTTAGAACCAGAGTTCTGGATTAGGAGACAAGAGGTTGCCCCTCACATCCAAACTGTAACATATCAGAAACCTTTTCAGGGAAGACTACATGAAAAAGTCCTGTGGGGCTGGATCCATAATATTGAGACTTGGAGCTGTGAGGATCTCTATTCTAACATTAAAATTAGGCAACAGAACAAATTAGCGAGCAAAGATTTTAAGAAGGAGGAGAATGAGGAAGAAGAAAATTGATACACAGAGGTAAAGAGACATGAGAAGTGGAGAGCCCTGGCTCATGATGGCTTCTGGTCCTCCTTCTAATCTTCTGTGGATAAGATGAATTTTCCACCTTGGCATCAATATGATTCCCTTGCATTCTTCTAACTACTCTCCCCTCCCCCCATAAATAATTTTTGGTTATAAAACTCAGGTTTCCTTCTATTTATTACAACAAAAGGAATCCCAACATGGTCAGGTACAGAAAGACTTAAAACACTAGGGAAGTAGAGTGACTAGGTGAAGAGGGAACTCAAATCAAGATCACATGATTACAGACCAAATGTTTATCCTGGAGATTAGAAGACTCTTGGGGTAGGAAGTCTTCAAGCATTTGAAGACTATCATATAAAAAGCAAGATTATATACTATATTCTGTTTGACTGTATATACGGCTGAGAGCCATGGGGAAGCAGATTTCAACTCAGTCTAAGAATCTTCTGAGCTGGTCCATAATGGTTTGTGAATTCCCTGATACACACTGAAATTAGTTTTTTCAAGATAGATGTACTCTTGGCAGGGATAATGTAGAGATCAAAATTTGTGTAGATGATTGACAATAAGAATTTAAGTCTTCTTTCAATGTATTCAATGAATTAATATTTCCAGGTAACAATGACTCATTCCAGTATGGACTTATTATAGCATTATATATCTCCTCACCTCAATTAACACTTGAAAATATATTATTTTCTAATGTTCCTTATTATTTTGTATTTGTAGACTTCATCTTCCCAACCAGTTTATAAATTTCAGATTTTAAGAATTCTGCTTATGTATCCTAACAGAGAGGCACTAAATAAATATTGAATTGAAACTGGTACAGAAATCTTTGACAAAGCCTTGGAAAAATACCTCACATTTAAAAAGTAATTTCTTCAAGTGATGCTGGCACTATTACTATTTCACCCTCTTTTATACTTCCTCAGGGAACACAACCTCTGTTAATAAAATTACTCTCCTTCAAGAAAGTTGCTTTCTCCAATTTGTTGACATACTTGAGTCTTGGCTTGTTGAACATATTACAATAGTCACTTAGACCAAAGAGTAATATTTTTAACTGTATGCTTTTCTCTTGGGTCTTTCAGAGTAAAGAAAGAGTCATTTAAGTTAGATTTTGTTTTCATGAATTCTCTTTAATTGCAAAAAACCCTGCTATAGCATTAAAAACAAGTCCCAGATGTGCTGTGTATACTCTATACTCCAGATAGAGGTATAAAAGCCTCAAACGCTTATGAATAGTCTCCATGCATGAAAATATGGGTTTGATTTCACATGATTTATGTGGATGGCTATATAGAAATAAGTTGATATTTTTCTTTAAGTAATGAGATACAATTTCTGCCATATTTAAAAGCCTGCTGGATTTAATTTTGCATTGTTTTTCCCTGGCTTTAAAAAAATGATTTTAAAATTTATTTTTAATAACAAAAATAATTCATGAATATAAACCAAAAATCTGCATACTTACTTAAAGATCCCAATTTCTTTCCTGAAGATAACCACCTTATCAGTCTTATTTTCTGTATAATTTAGAGACATATAAATGCATATAGAAAATATATATTGCATCTATTTGCATAAATCTTGTATATATTTTTCTATAACTTTCTTTTCTATAATTTCTTGGGGAATTGTTCCATATCTCAATATGATATTATCATGTTACTTTTTACTGCTGTGTTGTACTTCAACATGTGGCTATACCATATAGGTTATTTAGCTATCCCTTATTGGTAAAAATTTTGATTGTTTTGTTTTTTATTCTATTGTACTTGTTCCTGTTTACACATTTATGTGTAGTCATCTAGGATAGAGAGCTGCCAGATTACTGAGTCCACACTTTTTACATATTATTAGAGATGACCAATATGGCTATATTAATTAAATTTCCACCATCAAGAGTATTAGAAAACTCTTTTGCCTGCATCAGAAACATTGATGTGGTCTAACTTTATAATTTCTGCTAATCCAATGGGTAAAAGTAGCTCATTATGATTTACTTTATATTATGTCTTTTGTGAATTGTGACAATAGAGTTTGTTTATACACTTCCACCTTTTTGATTGAGTATGTACTCGAAATATTTTACCTGTTTAGCATATTTTCTCCTTGTTTTTCATTTAATTTTAACTTTCTTTTTGATTTCCATTTATCTTTTAAATTTAAGATTTAACTTCATGCAGAAGTTTTAAATTTAGATGTAGTTAAAATTACAAACAATTTTCCCCATAACTTTGCATTTAATGTTTTGATTTTTGAAGACGTTCCTGACATCAGGACATAACCAAAATAACCTATGTTACAGTTTAATATTTCCACAGTTTTCCCCAAATTTTTTATTTAGAAATTTAATCCATAGAGAGTTTATTTTTTATGAATCATGTGAATGGACAGTCAGGTTATCAAACATAGTTGATTGAATAATTTATCATTTTAATAATGTGAAATATTTTTATTGTCTAATAAATTCAAATAAATATACAAGTGTAGTTCTGAACTTTTTATTATGTTCCATTGATATATTTGTCTGATATTTACCAAAACCAAAGAAATTTTAACATTTTATAGCTTGTTTTAAATTTCAGTAGAGCAAATCCTTTTTCATTTTTCTCTTCAAAAATTTTTGGTTCAGCTCCAGCATTTTTTTTCCTTGGATTAAAATTAGTAATTAATTTGTTGAGTTTTGTTTTAAAAAATGTTTGGATTCTCATTGAGTTTGCCTAGAGAAGAACTGATGTCTTCAAAATATTGAATGTTTTTCCAGCGCATGTTCTGTATCCCTATATATTTTGTACCTTTCTAATATCCTTGTAATATTCCTATTGAATTGTTCTTTTAGATGTATTACTATGAGTTTTAAATATATATATAGTTGCTACTTTACATGGATTCCTTTTAAATAATATATTTACTTACTGATTCTTATTACTACTGTGTATGAAACTCATCAAATTTATGTTTATCCTGAAGCTAGTTACTTGACTGAAATTTTGCATTAATTCTATTTTGTTTAACTATTTTCTTGCATTTGCTAAATAGAGTAACACATTGAAAACTATGATTTCTTTCTACTATTTGTACCTGTGTGGTTTTTGTTTTTGTTTTCTGGTTTTTGGTCTTGCTTCACTGGCATATGTCCTAGTGGCATATACCATCTACTTGAAGGTTTTTGAATTTAGAATAGAGAGCCCTTAGTACCCCCTTTCCTCAGCTGAGAGCCTTAACATTTCTCGACCACATATATTTCTCTGCTCTGGAACAGTTTATATAATATAGGATATATCTGTTTCTGTAGGTTTGGTAAAACTTGCCAGTAATAACTTGCATTTTCATGTATGGTTTTGAGAGAGTTTGTCTGTGCCTTTTTATTTTCCAGAATGAGTACATTGCTTATTCTTGAGGTGCATTTTTTAATTTTCCTTAAAAATTTGATTTTAGAGAGAATTTCAAATTTACTGTTGTAAAGTTATACCTGATTCTTATATTTTTTTTGAAAAAAATCTTTGGATATAGTCAGGTCTCCTTTATAATTTCTAAATTGTTGTTGGAGGAGGTCACCAAGAGGATGCGATGGCCATTTGACCAGAGAGCTGGACCCAGGTAATTGGAGGCTCCTCCCTCCCTTCCCTATTCTTGGAAAGTACATTCTGCCCACTGTTAACCACAGTGGGAGCCACTTTTAAGGACTCAGCCTTGAGAGAGGCTGTGTTGTTGAGACCATCTGGATGGGATAGGTGACTAAACCCAGTTAAGGCCCCTATACAATGGTTTAAGATTCTGGCAGGTGGGTGCTGAGATCTACTCATCTTGCTGCCACCCTAGACAAGCCTCATATGTAAGAAAGTTTCCTTGCTTATTAAACTGCCACCTATCAATCTGAAGTGGTCTGCCTCTTTCTGCATACTCTCCTTGCCCTCCATGCCTAGGGTTCAATTTGTGAACCAACAATTGTTTATTTGTTTCATTTCTTCTTCTTCTTCTTTTTTTCTTTCTTAATCAAATTTGCTGCAGGTGTATCTATATTATCTAGTGATGTACTAGAGTGAGCTTGTATTCCATGAGACCATGACCAACCACATTCTCCACTTCTCTCTTTTCCTCTTCTGTTTTCTCTCCTTACCCCATTCACAATTTACCCCTTCACCTCTTATCTTCTACTCCTCTTATCTTCTTCTTTTTCCTTTCTGTGTGGGAATGTGGGACTTAATTGGGCCAAATAACTTCCAAAATGTTCCCTTACCCCCCCTTTAAAATATTTCTAGCAAGGCTTTAGGGTTAAATATATAATAGCTTAAAAGTAATACATATAAAATTTCCTTTGTGGTTTATAGAACTTTTATTTTTTTCAAAATTGATAAGGTTGTGAGTTTTTAAAATTGTTCCAAATGAATCACCATAATTGGAATTTTTAGTTTAATTATCCTTCCAATAAATATTTAAATCCTGCTTATTCTATTATTTTCTCTCTTTTTTCTATTTGCTGATTATTTTAATTTGTTTCAAAGAAATGACTTGTATTTCAGGGTCTCTGGGCAACAGTCTTATTTTTCTATTGGAATTTAACCCACAAAATAGTTTAGCTAGGATTTAGGACTGTCTTTGCTAGCACTACCACAATAAAATTGTTTTGTTCTCTTATTCCTAGATGTCTTGTTTTGTTCCAAATATTGAAATAACAATAGATTTGGAAGAAATAATAAATATTAGAGAAAATGCCATTGATAAAATCCCACCTCTAAAACACATATTAAACGTCATCCAAAAAACCCAAATCAACTAGCAAATGGAGAAATCATTTTTTTCCCCTATTACTAGGCATTTTAAATGAGATGTCCTCAAAATATGCCACACATTTCTCAGTCTCTACTTTTAAAATTTGTGTGATCAAGAAAAGGTGTGGTTTATTGTTTATAAATTCTTACAGCGATGTGGTGTTTGAGTCACATTTAAAACTTTTTAATGTTTTAATAATAAGGTGTAATATTCACCTTCTAAAATTGTTAACATTGTGCACATTTTAGTAAGGGGCAATTTTAATGTTTATTTATTTTTTTACATTCCAAGATCAAAGGAGACCATTTAATATGTTAATGAAATCTTCAAGATAGACTTTACACAGTTAAATAGTGTAGAGGTTGAGATAACATTCCAATTTTACTTCAAGTTTTAAGCATCTCAGAAAAGAACTATTATTGTCACACAGTCTCACATAAAATAACACCTCCTGTGAGAAGCTTGTTTTTGGTAAAATTATTTCTAAAAAAGTGTTTTCAGACATTTAACCTTAAGCGTGCTTCATATATAGAGACACATGGACTCTTACACCATTTTAAAATTCCTTCTCACTGCCTTTTCATAATACAGCTCTAGCAAGTCTTTTACTAAATACTAAAATAACCTAATGGACAGTCAAGGTATAAGGCCAAATGTGTTAACCAACAACATTCTTTCTGGAATCATAGTTAATTTCTTTTTTTTCTATTGATGGGTATCACCTAGCTCTGTAACTGCTTTCTACAGTTCTCTTCTTATAAACCCCCCTCAGGTTGTGCTGATATTTTCATGTCGCATAATCTGGAGCCACACACTGGTTCTCTGAAACTTTATACTCTGGACTATCTGAGGAAGACCCATGTTTCTTGCTATCTCACATGACCCCACCAACAAAAATGAAAATAATGACTACAGTTGACCCTTGAACAATGCAGCGGTTAGGAGTACCCCCCCTCTTGTAGTAGAAAATCAGAGCATAACTTTGACTCCCTTCAAATTTAACTACTAATAGCCTAGTGTTGACCAGAAGCCTTACTGATAACACGAACAGTTAGTTGATTAACATATTTTGTATGTTATATGTATTATATACTGTATTGTTACAATTAAATAAGCTAGAGAAAAGAATATGTTAGTAAGAATATCATAAGGGAGAGAAAATACATTCACAGTACTGTACTGTATTTATCAATACCATAAGGTTTGTATTTGTTTACAAGATGAATCATCTGTCAGTACCTACATCAATATTGTCTTATATGCTACAAAACACTATAGATATTATACATATTATCAACACTAGACATCAAAAATGAAGAGATAATGCAAAAAAGAGATTCATATTGATTTACAGGTATAACGATTTATGCATTCATTGATAACAAAGAAGCAATATGATTGTTTAATGGTAGCCTAGTGTAATCGATACAATATCTTCATTGTAACCTAGCTTATACACTAATGAATGAATGATTATAAAATTTTTATGGCATACAATATTAGAGTTGTATTCACAATACAGTATTAGAAACACTGTTCCATTTTTTAAAAAGCCACTTACCTGTGATGACAAGCTGATACATAGTTTCTCCAATTGCAAGAGAGAGAGAGACATCTTGTATGGTAATGTAATTCTTCGAAAGCAAAGTTATAAAACTGTAAGAAACTAGCACATTATTAATTTTATATTAAATATTACTCACCTTATGCCTATGTAAGGTTAGGCTGGCCACTTCACTACACACTACACACGATGTTCTAAACAATGAATACTTAAGTGATGGTGATGATGATGACACAAAAATGTCTCATACTGTTCTTGACATACAATTATCAGGTTTTCCCATGAAGACACTCATACACATAGACAACAGATAAGTTTATTAAGTGTACAGATAGTTATTTATTATTCATTAAGTGGAGGTGGATCATCATAAAGGGCTTCATCCTCCTCATCTTCACATTCAGTCCATCGAGGAAGAGGAAGAAGAAGAGGGGCTGGTCTTGCTGTCTCAGGAGCGGCAGAGGTGGAGGAGCTGGAAGGGAAGGCAGGAGAGGCTGCCACGCTCAGCGTAACTTTATGGAAATACATTGTAACTTCTGTCTGACTTTTTGCTTTTTTATTTTTATTTATTTATTTTTTTGCGGTACCCGGGCCTCTCACTGTTGTGGCCTCTCCCGTTGCGGAGCACAGGCTCCGGAAGCGCAGGCTCAGCGGCCATGGCTCACGGGCCCAGCCGCTCCGCGGCACGTGGGATCTTCCCGGACCGGGACACGAACCCGTGTCTCCTGCATCGGCAGGCGGACTCTCAACCACTGCGCCACCAGGAAAGCCCTATTCTTAAACAACCTTTCTATATGGTACCAGTCCTCTTCCACCATTTGCTTTAGTTTCAGTGCCTGTATCATAGAAGTTCCATGTCATAAAAGAAGTCAAAAACAGTCTTGAATAATTGGAAGCCTTCTGCCAGATTGTCTAACGTCAATTTGTTTCCTGGCACTGCTTCTTCTATGTCTTCTTTCTTATCATCTGGCACTGGTTTGGAAGCACTCATCTCCATATTTTGAAAACTTCCCATCTTTTTTTGTTATATCCATAACCTCTTCTATGATTTCCCTGATTGGCTGTGTTGTAAATCCTGTGAAGTCATGCATAACATCTGGACATAGTTTTTTTTCTTTTTTTCCAGAAGGAATTTATTGTTTGGGGCTTGATGGCTTTCACTGCTTTTTCTATAACACTGATGGCATCTTCAATGGTGTAATCCTTCCAGACCTTCACGATGTTCTCTGTATTGAGGTTCTCCTCCAGAGCGTTAGCAATCCTTTCCATAGTGTACTATGTGTAATCAGCCTTGAAGGTCTTTATGAGCCCCTAATCTGAATTAAAGACATTGTGTTTGGAGGCGAGTAGACCACATTGATGCCTTCGGTGTTGAACTCACGGGGTTCTGGGTGCCAGGGGCCTTGTTCAGTATGAAAATAACTTTCAAAAGAAGTTCTTTACTGGGAGGATACTTCCTGACCTCAGAGACAAGGCATTGATGGAACCAATCCAGAAAAAGCGTTCTTTGGTCCAGGCCTTCTTGTGTGATGAAAAGACTAGCAGCTGGTGTTTATCTTTTCCTTTCGAGGCTCAGGAATTGGCAGCTTTCTAGATAAAGGCAGCCCTGATCATAAACTTGACTGCATTTACACAAAACAGTAGAGTTAACCTATCCCTACCTGCCTTAAATCCTGGTGTTCCCTTTTACTCCTTACTAAAAACTGTCCTTAGTGACTTTTTTTTTTTTTCCTCAGAATAGGGTGATTTCATCTGCATTAAAAACTAGTCCAGGCACATATCTTTTCTCTTCAATGATTTTCTTAATGGCATCTGGAAACTTATCTGCTGCCACATGGTCAGCAGAAGCTGCTTCTCCTGTTATCTGGATACTTCTATTAAAGTCAAATCTTTTTCTAAAATTATCGAAACATCCTTTTCTGGCATTAAATTCTCCACCTTTAGATCCTTCACCTTCCTTTTGTTTTAAGTTGTCATAAAATGACTTTGCTTTTTCTCAAATTATATTAGAGCCTATAGCTATCTTTCATATAGCAATCCTGCATCTACATACAAGCAGCATTTTCAATATGAGATAAAAAGATATTAAAAAAAAAGTGCAAGGTGTTCACACCTGATAGCATAGCTGCAGCAATGTCTTCACACATTTCCTTTTCTTTTTTTTTGCAGTAGCCCTTATTTTGGATTCATATATCGTGCAATGGTGGGTATACACAGCACAGACCTCAACTATGGTACATATCAAGCAATCCAACTTTTTTTTATAATGTCATGACTATTCTCTGCTTCTTGGGAGCACTTCCAGCATCACTAGTAGCACATCGTATGCATCCCATGGTGTTAGTCAAGGTTTACGGTATTGCACTAAACATGATATAAAATACACAAGAACCTCAAGAGATCACTTTTTACTGGATATGTAACTTACAGAAGAGATGAACTACTCACATGGAGATGATTAGCATCATGTTTTAAGTGAATACTTGTCGCAGTAGCACAAGTGCCTATGAAGTTGTTCCAGTACTGCAGTATGTACTAGTTAGTTTTATGCAGATATGACTTATCACTGCATCTTTATGTTTGTTTACATTTCTCTGGACTGCAAATGGCACCATGTACAATCTGGAAATGTCTGCGTGCGTTTAAATTTTGATAAATTTTGACTTTTTATAATAGATTTGTATATATTTTGTTGTAGTAATAAAAGAGACTAGTATCTACAAATATTTTGTGTATTCATGACATACCTAACTTTTTCTTAATTTTTTTTGATATTTCTCGGCTACATGGTTCAATCGCAGGTTTTTTTTTTCAAATTGTCACAAATCTCCAAAAAATGTTCCAATATACTTGTTGAAAAAAACTGCATATAAGTAGATGCACACAGTTGAAGCCCACATTGTTCAAGGGGCAACTGTAAATTCTGTGTTATCCTAAAAAATGCTGGTAAGATATTCCCCTTGTTTGGTCCAAGAGGAGTTAAAAAAGACACTGAGGGACTTCCCTGGTGACACAGTGGTTAAGAATTCGCTTGCCAATGCAGGGGACATGGGTTCAAGCCCTGGTCCAGGAAGATCCCACATGCCGCGGAGCAACTAAGCCTGTGCACCACAACTACTGAGCCTGCTCTCTAGAGCCCATGAGCCACAACTACTGAAGTCCACACACCTAGAGTCCATGCTCCACAACAAGAGAAGCCACTGCAATGAGAAGCCTGTGCACTGCAACAAAAAGTAGCCCCCGCTCACCGCAACTAGAGAAAGCCCACATGCAGCAACGAAGACCCAACACAGCCAAAATAATAATAATAAATAAATAAATAAATAAAAAGACACTGAATGAACTTGTACAAATGGGAGAGAAGTAAGTACATATTGAGGGTGGACAGTAATCAGGAATGCATGGGAGAAGAGAAAGATCTCCTGAATAAGAAGAGAATGAGAAAATAGGCACCCTGTTACCAAACTAGTTCTTCCTGATAGTTGGAAATCTCCACAATTCTTAGAATTTTATCTTTGTCACCATCAGAATTACACCCTCAGCTTGAGAAATGCTGAGACCCATGTCAGATCTTTGCGGAGGTAAGCAGTAAAGAGTAAATTGAGGTGGAAATATATGGAGAGCTGTCCAAAATTGTGCCCTAAAATAACTTGCTATTTTGACAAAATAATAAAACATAAAACCTAGCACAGATAATACAATATGAGAATATTTCAGAACCATACTGGCCACATTATAATGGCAAATATGAAGCGTACCTTCTTATTGAATCAAGTGCCCAAAGAAGTTATTTCCTGGTCTTTTTTTCTGCATCACCTCACTTTTTTGAAACTGAACAATGTTGCCTTAGCAACTGAAGAAAAATATATCTTGGACACATCTGTTGTTTATCCTGCATCATTTCAAAATACAATTTGGATGTGCTGGCATGCAAAGTGATCCTTAATTTAATGAATATACACAGTTTTCACAGAATTGCTATAAAAAGTTCTATTTAAATTAGTTTTCCAGATTGTAGATTGTTAGGTATGGAAAATAAATATCCACTGTTAATGGAATATATTAACATAATAACTGCCTGATTAAAATTGAGACGTTTATATAATGAAATCTGACCCACAAAGACAGCAAAATCACACCTACTTCTCATATTCAGCCAGCAATATCAATAAAACACTCAAAGAGATGTATTAGGACATATTTAGTTATTATAATTATGTATCAAGCTTCATGCCATGTACTTCAATGACCCAATTAATGTTTTATAATAGCTCTATTCCTCTTTAGAGCTAAGTAGACCTAATCATGTAAAGTAACTTTAAAATTAAAAATGCACTTCACTTTAAGTGAATCTGATTATAAGAAAACTGGGTCTTATCTAATATATTTATCTTATAGGGGAAGGATGCAGGAGCGCTCCAGTGTGCCAGGCACTGCACCTGGGGCCTCACCGCATCTGGGGCCTCACCGCCTAACCGCCCCTGGAGATGTAACTTATGTGTACAGGCATAACTCATTTTATTGTGCTTCATTTTCATGTGCTTTGCAGATATTGCGTTTTTTACCAATTGAAGGTTTGTGGCAATCCTACTGGGGAAGATCTAGCAGCACCGTCTTTTCAATAGCATTTGCTCACTTTGTGTTTCTGTGTCACATTTTGATAATTCTCACAACATTTCAAACTTTTTCATTATTATTATTGATATATTTGTTATGGTGATTTATGATCAGTGATCTTTGATGTTACCATTGTAATTATTTTGAGGCACCATGAACCATGCCCACGTAAGATGGCAAACTTAATCGATAAATGTTACGTGTGTTCTGCCTACTCCACTGACCAGCTGTTCCCCCATCTCTCTCCCTCTCCTCGAGCCTATCTATTCCCTGAGACATGACAATATTGAAATCAGGCTAATTAACCCTACAGTGGCCTCTAAGTGTTCAGAAAGGAAGAGTCACAGGTTTCTCACTTTAAATCAAAAGCAATAAATGATTAAGTTTAGTGAGGAAGGAGTGTCAAAAGCTGAGATAGGCCAGAACTTAGGCCTCTTGAGCCAAATAGCCAAGTTGTGAATGCAAAGGAAAAGTTCCTGAAAAGTCAATGCCTGGCTTCAAAGCTTCAAAAGACAGGCTGACCCTCTTGTTAGAGGCTAAAGCAGTGACTTTAAATTGAAGGCAATGCCTGTTTACCATTCCAATAACACCAGAGCCCTTAAGAATTATGCTGACTCTACTCTGCCTGTGCTCTATAATGGAACAACAAAGGCTGGATAACAGCTCATCCATTTACAACATTATTTATTGAATATTTTAAGCCCACTGTTAAGACCTACTGCTCAGAAAAAAAGACTCCTTTCAAAATGTTAATGTTTATTGACAAGGCATCTGGGTTTCCAAAAGCTCTGATGGAGATGTACAATGAGATTAATGTTGTTCTTATTCCTGCTTACACAACATCCATTCCGCAACACATGGATCAAAGAATAATTTTGACTTTTAAGTATTATTCTTTAAGAAATACGTTTTGTAAGGTTATAACTGCCATAGGTAGTGACTCCTTTGATGAATCTAGGCAAAGTAAATTGAAAATTTTCTGAAAAGGATTCACCATTCTAGATGTCCTTAAGAACATTCATGGTTCATGGGAAGAGGTCAAAATATTAACATTAACAGGAGTAGGGAAGAAATTGATTCCAACTGTCATAGATGACTTTGAAGGGTTTAAGACGTCAGTGGAGGAAGTAACTGCAGATGTGGTTGAAATAGAAAGAGAAGTGGAGTCTGAAGATGTGACTGAATTGCTGCAATCTCATGATAAAACTTTAAGGAATGAAGAGCTGCTCCTTATGGATGAGCAAAGAAAGTGTTTCCTTGAGATGGAATCTACTCTCTAGTGAAGATGCTGTGAAGATTGTTGAAATGACAACAAAGGATTTAGAATACTATACAAACTTAGTTGATAAAGCAGTGGCAGGGTTTACAAGAATTAACTCCAATTTTGAAAGAAGTTCTACTGTGGGTAAAATGCTATCAAACACCATTGCATGCTATAGAGAAATCTTTTGTAAAAGGAGGAGTCCATTGATGTAGTGAACTTCATTGTTGTGTTATTTTAAGAAATCACTGCAGTCACCCTAACTTTTAGCAGTCATCACCCTGATCCGTCAGCAGCCATCAACATTGAGGCAAGACCCTCCACCAGCAAAAAGATTATAACTCGCTGAAGGCTCAAATGATGGTTAGCATTTTTTAGCAATAAAATATGTTAAAATTAAGTTATTTACATTGTTTTCTTAGACAAAATTTATTGCAAATTTAATAGACTACAGTGTAGTGTAAACATAACTTTTATATACACGGGAACACCAAAAAAAATCCCATGACTCACTTTATTGAGATATTCTCTTTGTTGCCCTGGTCTGGAACTGAACCTGCAATATATATATCTTCGAGGTATATCTGTGTGTTACTTGCCACTTTACGGAATGCAAAGAGGGACCCAGAGAGATTAAGTAATTTTCTCAAGATTACAAATCCATCAAATGGCATTGCTTGTTTTTCAACCCTGAGGATGCTTCCTCACCTCTCATTCTTTCCAGCGTGCTGTGCTCTCTTCTTTCATCTATTTTGACAAGATTTATTTTTTGAGATGAACTATCTAGATCCTTAATTGTAAATACATTATACTCCTGCTTGTTTTCTATTTGCTTCACTTGTATGATGTTTTCTTTCCTCTCTTTTCTCGACTTCTTTTCATCAGACTTTTTATTATTCTAATATTTTGGTCATTATTAACCTTAGAAGTTATATAGACTTTTACTATTCTTTTAGTTATTATCTTAGAAATTGCAATATTTATCCTCTACTTAACAAAGTTTAATATATTTTGGTACTTTTCTTCCACTTCCAGAAAATGGATCTGTTTCTATTGTGTGTTACTTTTTTTGGTTTTCAATCAAGGTGTCTTGTTTCTTCATGGGCCCAATTATTTTTTTATTGCATCCCAGACATAGTATTTGAAAAATTATTTATAGAAATAACTTGAGTCCTAGGATGGTGTTTTCCTTCTCCAGAAGGAAAGGGCATTTATTTGCTTGAACCCAACATCTATAGTTTTTAGACCTCTGGGGCAGGGGGTCTCCTTAATCTAATTTTGATGAGTGAGTAATTCAAAGTTGAGATGCAATCCCTGTGAGGCCTGGTTGATACCTAACTTGTAAATTTCAGGTCCTCGCCCATGCAGGAGAGTTTAGAAACAAACCTCTGTCTGCTCTGGACTCGTATTTGTCTCCCCCTTCCCCAGTCTGTCAGCCTCCCTACTGCCCTACTGCCAGTGGAATTATTAAAAGTCCAAGAGAAAAGTGGTCTCAAATGCCTGACTTACATTTCTGGATTTCCATGGTCTCCCAAATCTTGGGCCAATAATTCTGCATGGACTTGTTAGCTCTCCATTTCCTACAAAGTTTATGTCTATAATTTAAAAAAAATTTTTTTTTTTTAGTTATCCTCACTGGAAAGGGCAGTCTGAATGATCTAGTTCATGAGTACAGGAAGCCTCTTTTGCAATTCAAATATGATTTCAAGTTTAAGAAAATACTATTTCTTTCAATTTTTTAAAAGCACATCTAGTAAACAAATAGGTTTCCCATATAATTATAAATCTGATACCTTTTATCTGAAATTGTATGTTTCTAATACGATAAAAAAGAAAGTACCAAACAATTGCCCACCCTTAAAAAATATTATTCTGGGGCTTCCCTGGTGGCACAGTGGTTGAGAATCTGCCTGCCAATGCAGGGGATGTGGGTTCGAGCCCTGGTCTGGGAAGATCCCACATGCCGCGGAGCAACTGGGCCCGTGAGCCACAACTACTGAGCCTCCGTGTCTGGAGCCTGTGCTCCACAACAAGATAGGCCGCGACAGTGAGAGGCCCGTGCACTGTGATGAAGAGTGGCCCCCGCTTGCCACAACTAGAGAAAGCCCTCGCACAGAAACGAAGATCCAACACAGCCAAAAATTAAAAAAATAAATTAAAAAGAAAACACACAAAAAAACAAAAGAAATATTATTCTGATATTTCAAAATAGATTCTGATTTTGAAATGCATGTGAGCATTTAGAAATATGGCTTCACAAGCAAATAAATTAGTTGGGAGAAAGAGCTTAAAGATGACCCATATATCACAGCCAAGTAGTGGTGTAGAGCTTGAAGTGGGAAGAATGGGCAGATTATCTAGGCTTTGTTAAGGAGTTTGGATTTCATTCACACAACGAAAAACTTGAAGCAGTAGTGACAAGGTTCAACATACACAAAAAATAAAAATAAAAATTCTATGTCTGCTATGGGGGATTCATATAAGGAAACAAGATGGGATGATGTTAGTTAGTGAGAATTACAGAAGTCCTGGTGAGGGAAGACAGTGGCTTAGGCTAGGCTGGTAGCAGTGGCTGTGGATAGGAGTGGACATATTTGAGATATTTTTTAATGAGGAAATAGGTTGTTTTGTTTTTCAGTGATTCTCCTTGAGCTACTTTTTGTCCATTCTAGGATGGCAATATTCTTCCTACTCTTCAAGACCTTATGAATTCATTTACAGATTTGTAAGACTGAGGTACTTAAATATTCCTCATTCTGAATGGGCATAGCATTTTATTTATACTGCATCATAGCACTTCCGGTGTAATTTGGTTACTCTTGGTTACATTTGTGTTCTTGGTTATGAAAAATCTGCTCCAGGACAATGTTCATAGCTTCCTAATTGCCTACCAGTGGTGTTTGGCATAATGGCCAGCACCAAATAGGTGCTCAATAAATGTCCTCTAAATGAAAACTTGTTTGTGTATTTGTAAATATTTTACTATTTTGACTATTGTCCCTTTGAATAGCCTGAGTTAATGAAGTTTACCTGCTCTTGGAAGAATGGAGTCTTTTAAATAAGCAATGCATTGCAAATTCATATTCAGAAATGTGCTTGTGTTACATTTTTAGAGAATGTGAGTAATGAAGTAGTTGTATTGTTAATCAAAAGTGAGCATTAAAATTCATTTTACTACAGTGATGAGGAAGCTAGACAGATTCAGTTTGGTTTTAAATGCAAGTTTCCCTCACAACCAGAGCTATTTTGTGGGACAACTGAATGAAGAATTGTAAACAACCGTGGAAAAACATGTATTTGTCACCAAAATCAAGATAAAGATTCCATGCCCAGTGTATATTTTCATGATAGAATAACTAGAAAGACTGTGGTTTTTGGCAGCAAACTAAACCTAAGATTTTTTTAGCTCAGATTTTATTTTATACTTTTACTGAATTGTAAGAAAAGAGTCTGTCTACATGCTAAAACACAGACATTGATAATAAAATGTACTCATGTTTTATTATATATGTGTATATATTACATATGTTATATGTAACTTGTGCTATATGTGCATGTATGTGTATTTTTCTTGTTTACTGTTTTATTTACTCTCTTCTTTTCTTTGCCTCATTTGGATCTTACTATCTGCAGTTTTGAAAACTACATCCTGAAATATGCTATGATAATCTTTTTCTTACGAAAGGCTGTAAGTTCTGTTTTTTATTGACAGTGACCCAAATGCTATCCAATCAGAATTGTCGTCTGGAATATAAGAATTTGAACTATAAATATAGCCTTCACTTCTTATTCCAGGAAGCTACTTGTTCTGAATGCTGATCTGCCTGGAATAATGCTTTATTGCAAGTAAGAAGATCTTCATTTATAGATTGATCTAAGTTTTCTAAGCGTCCCCCTTCTTGCTTGCTTGTTTATTTTGTTTGTTTGTTTGTTTGATAGTTTCTGGAGGACCTATGTAGACTCCCCTAAAGATTTGCCCAATAAAAGTGAACAAAATAAATTGTTGAATAAAGGCACCTCATGGTGCCCAGTCGCCTTACTTGGTTTCTGAGGTGACTTTTAACATGTGGTGATAGAGTTTTTGCTCTCCCTGAGTCTATTTCTGGTTTATTTCTACTTCATGCAGATATGGATTATTTTGTTTTAGGGACCATTTGAGTATGATCTGTTGTATGTTTATGGGACTTGGGGAAATCCCCCGTGATTAGCCCCCTCTTCTTTGTAACTGGATCGAGGGGGGTAATTTTAGTCTGGTCTAAACTGTGTTTGAGAACATCTTCATTTGAGGACTTGTTAACTTTTTGTGACTTTGTGCTGATTTTCTCATGTTTGGGAAACATTTAAAAGTCAAAATCAGAAGTTCTTTTCTGAAAGAGCTCACATTCCTTGTAATTAGTGTGATGTTCTGCTATTTTTATTTTAAAACGTTGTCACTTTGGTTAAAATTGTAGTCAAGACTGTAATCATTTTGTCTTTTGATATAATAACCAGTCTCCTCTGATAACATTAAGTGATATTGACTTTCCCGCATTCAGAGTATAGGTTTTCAGGTATCAGCTGGCATTACTACCAGAACAGACAGTTGTTAGGCTCTACCAGGGAACTGGATTAGGAAATCCAGGAGACCTTTAGTCTAGAAGCAGACGACTCTGTGAAAGCAGACTTCTAAGCCAAGTCCTGGCTATAAAGAATTAATTATGTAGGAATGGCTGTAACTGATATAAGGGGAATTTAATTATAGTTAATGTTATATTTTTTCATGGTCATATTATAAAAAAATTTTCTTTCTCCTTGGCCTCTTTCTTCTTATTTATTTACATTTTTATTTTTGGCTGCGTTTGGGTCTTCATTGCTGCGCATGGGCTTTCTTAATTGCAGGGAGCGGGGGCTATTCTTTGTTGCTGTGCGCGGGCTTCTCATTGTGGTGGCTTCGCTTGTTATGTAGCATGGGCTCTAGGAACGTGGGCTTCGGTAGTTGTAGCATGTGGGCTCAGTAGTTATGGCTTGTGGGCTCTAGAGTGCAGGCTCAGTAGTTGTGGTGCACGGGCTTATTTGCTCCGCGGCATGTGGAATCTTCCCGGACCAGGGCTTGAACCTGTGTGCCTTGCATTGGCAGGTGGATTTGTAACCACTGTGTCACCAGGGAAGCACTCCTTGGCTTATTTCTAATCATCAATTCAACAGGCCACATTTGTGCAAATTGAAATAAAACTCTATTTGAATGTTGTCTTGCCCCAACCAACCCTCTCAGAATTTGGGAAAAAATACTTACGGAAAATCTTAAGAGAGTTTGATGATAATCTAATGGTCATTATCAGAACTTAAAAATAGTTAATGTATAGAAAATAGCGATTGTATATTGATTAGCTTTGTCTTCTAGACTAATTAGGTAAATGGTCAAATACCAGAAACAATATTTTTCATAGAAATGTAGTTATTTGCATTGGTTCAATAAGAACCTCTTCTTTTTTCCACCAAAATTAATTGGAGGAACCAAAATTTGTAATCAGGACTATTCCAGAAATGTCATATTTAAAAGTAAACTCATTACAGAATGTAGATTAGTTGTTACCAGGAACTGAGGGGAAAGTAAGATAGGAAGTTATTGCTTAATGGGTACAGTTTTTATTTTGGGTGATGAAAAAGTTTTGGAAATAGGTAGTGCTGATCGCTGTACAACATTGTCAGTGTAACTGATGCCATTGAATTGTACACTTAAAACTGGTTAAAATGGCAAATTTTTGTTATCTATTTTTTTCAACAATAACAATTTAAAAAATAGATATCTTTAAGTGTAGTAAGGCTATTATAAAGAACAGGCCCGTTTTCCAGTTTTGGAAACAGTGCTTCAAAGTCCTTCCAGGCAACTGGTCTGATATCTACTACTAAATGACCAAAATAATATAATTTCATAACAAGTTTGATGTCATTTATTCAAGGGAAAACAGTCCATAGATTGGGAGATGCAGTGCCCCAGTGAGGCACTCTTCCCAAGGGATTTTGGGCAGGAGTGAGTTTATAAAACTCACGTTAGAAGCTTTGGTGAATTAAAAGCAGCAAGGCAGAAATAAGACATGATTGGCTAAGAGGTCAGGGATTTCCTGGTAAGGCTAGCAGATCCTGTTCTCTGGGGTAAGGTGAGCTACCTAAAGCTGAGTTGGAGGATTGTGATTGGTATATGTTAGGTTTCCTAGACAGTGAGGTGGATCCCATAAGTGTGGGCAGACTTAGGTTTCGAATTGTAACATGCTGCCTGGCCATGAGGGCAGCCTCCATTTCGTGGGTTCAGATATACAAATTTCCTTTATCACTACTCTAGTATTTATAGACTCGCAAGGCTTAGAGGTGGTAAAGAATGTCATTTCCTGGCAGACCAGGAACGTTGGTGAACCTGGGACCTCTCAGAGAAAGAGACACACACCTGTAGTCAGTGCCTGGTAAAGTAGAATGAGATGGTATTTCTGGCACTACAAAAGGAACAATAAGTATGACTGTACAGTAAGTTGCGTACATGTGAACCTTCAAGTTGCAAACTTTCAAATATAAGAACATGTATGCCAGCCCCTGTATGCCAGCTGTTATACTGTACTACTGTACTTTTCAAGGTACTACTGTAAGATTAAACATGTTCTCCTCATTTTTTTGTTTGTTTTTTATGTATTATTTGTGTGAAAAGTATTATAAACCTATGACAGTACAGTACTATATAGCCAATTGTGTTAGTTGGGTACGTAGGCTAACACTGTTGGACTTAGGAACAAATTGGACTTACGAATGTGCTCTTGGAACAGAACTCGTTCATATGTAGGGAACTGACTGTAGTCTTTAGAAAAGTTCCAGACAGAAATTAACTCTTTAACCTTAATATTTTATCACTTTGTTCTGTTAAACATGCAATAAGATGTATTAATCATCACTTTTCATTGAATCTAAAAAATATAAAGAGATGAAACTAGATCAGAGTACCAAATTAATTACACCGAATCAGAAAGTCATAGAACAGACTTGCTCAGGTAAAATGCAGGCTCCTGATACAGGATATTGGCCAGAGGGACATTTGGAACAAATGAAAGTGAGTTTTCACAGTTCACCCTCTTCTGACTTGGTGGACATATCAGGTCACTGAAAAGCTTTAAATTTCCAGAGGCCTGCCTTCCAAGAGATAATCCATGAATCACAGGACAATTCTAAACCTTTGACACTCCAAGATAAATTACTGTTATTTCCTTATCCAAGGCAGGAAGTTTGGTTCTTCATCAAAACAAACCCAAAATTTATTCAATCAGAATTTTGTCCACTGTTGTTTATTTTCAGCTATAATTACAATCTTTGTTGATTATATTATGTATAATACTTTATTGCAAATAAAACAAAAAGACAAATAAATCATACCTCACAGTGGTCAAAATGTCTATTTTTTTTTTCTTTTTTCCCTTTTCACTCTAGGACAGCAAATGCTTTGACTTTGTAGAAACCTGGTTCATTTCATACTGGTGAAATAACTTTTGGTGATACATACTTTATAAAGCATACAATCACGCTCTTTGGGTTTCCATAAAACCTACAAAAATGTAACTTTGTTCCAGACTTTTTTGTAGCTGGCCTCATATGTCATATCTTTGTCTTTTTTTTTTCCCCTCAGATTTAGACTCTAGGCATACACTAACTCGAGTGGCCTGTTTTATATGAAGTGATATTTTAGCTTCAGTCTTCTTCATGACTTTGATCTTGCATTTTTCCTTTTAAAATAATTTATTCCTTTGGAATCTGAATATTTCAAAGACTCAAGGTTTTCTACAAATAACTTTCCTCTGATTTCAATTTCAGATTTTATTTTCTTTTTTTGTGGCATAAGGTAGGGGTTTTAAATTTAATGCAGTTTTTATTTCTTTCTTCCTTCAAAGAAGCAAAAGCCAGTTCCCCCCTCCTACATCTCCCCATCCCACCAGCCCCCTGTGGAAAAGAGTCAGCATTTCCTGTTAAGAAAATGTCAGCATTACTGATGAATTCACTCTTACAATGCATAGCTTAAAACTGGCAGAATAAAAGTCAGAGTAGAAACAATTTGAATTGTCACAATTTTAATCAAATAATGAAACTGAGCAGGACCCTGTGGGCCTCCTGGGCATGGAAGCTTTTCTGTGTCCCCAGTTCCTTGTTTGTAGGTAACAGACTCCAGCCTCCATGACCTTCCCTGAGTCCCAAAGGGCAGATTTGAAGAGTTGCTAATCAGGGAAGGGAGGGAATGCAGAGACAAGGGAGGAACAGTCAAGAAACATAGTGCAGCCTTGGCAGGTCCTGGTTCACCTCAAGTAATAAACATAACAATGTCTTTGAGTCCTTCTGCAGGAACTAAGGCCCCACCCCCACCCCACCAGATGGAAGATGGTAACTTCAGGCTGAACACAAGATTCCTGTAATACCACCCTGTTTCCTCGCCACCAGACAATCAGCAGAGTCACACACCCTGCAGCCCTCACCCTAAATTTTGCCCATAAAAAATTCTCCCAGAAAACCCTCAGAGAGTTCAGGAGGTTTTGAGTTGAAGCCACCTGTTCTTTTCGCTTGGCCCTGAAATAAACCTTTCTCTGCTCCAAACTTTGACATTTTGTTTTGTTTGGCCTCACTGTGTGTTGGGCACACGAGCTTGTGTTTGCTAACAGACTCACTGGAAAAGGTAATTTAGAGGTAAATGACTTTAAACTGAACTTGTCTAGACCAGAATAGGGGCTTAACTCCCCGGTAGGACTTTACTTGCTGGGCTCTGTCTTCAGAGGTGAAGGTAAAACTGACATGCTTCTGGATTCTCCAGTTTACTTCTGCATCTTAGATGTGTACTTTGTGGTTTTGACTCTTAGAAGATTACAGACGTATGTCAGTCTGATTACTTTCCCCTAAAGAGTATCGTTCAGGTGACACATCAGAATAGCGAAGCTCAGCAATGCTGATTAACATCTGATGGATGACCTCTTTCTTCTTCCACCTCCACCTCATCTCCCTGCCCACGGGAAATTCAATCAACTGTCACCCTGTGGGTGACAGTTGTAGTGTGTTTATCTGAGTAGTTGATTAATGGTTATGAATTCAGTACCTGGATGATAGTCAGTTCCACCTTGGTATAAATTGTTCAAGGAAAGTGATGTGTTTCTGCATAAAAATACTGGCATGTATGGTTAACTCCAAAACCACCCTTAAATTGAGTTCTTGTCATCTTTCAATAGTGGTGATGAGGCAGGAGATAGATGGCCCCCGGTACAAATGGTTTGAGTTAGTTCCCTATGGACCAATACTCTGAGACAAGAATAACAAGACAATTGAGAGAACAGGCTGGGCCCTGCCCAGAAAGAAAATAAGAAACCACATATTCCCCATTCTCGAAGTCAGGAGACCTCCCCGACTACACATGCACAAGGTTCCTTGGAGGTCAAAAGGGGAGTGATGCCAAGTGACGATGTCAAGTTTACCCATAGGCCTCTTTGGTAGAATCCATCTTGGCTAAGAGAGGCATGGACACACATGGGAAAATCCTGAGATATACCAAATATGCATTTTGAACCAAGCAAATCAGAATGATTGGCCAAAGGAAACATGGAAGAAATGCTCCATAAAAGTGATTCAAATTGCCACAAGGGCGCGACTGTCTCTCTGAGCTCGCCCGTGTGTCTATCCATAAGTATTGTATTCTTTTTTTTCTCCTAATAAATACTTTACTTGTTTCACTACTTTCTGTCTCTGTGGGAATACTTTTTCTGCAAAGCCGTAGGGCCAGGGCCTTGTCGCTGACCACTTGTCTAGTGACTCGGATTCAGTGCTCTCACCACCGCAACCCGACATCAGTCTCTGGCCGGGAACTGAAAACCTGCTTCAAGCTGCTGCAGGCTGAGGCCACCCGAGATCAGTGACACATTTATCTCTGAGGTAGTTGATTCTTCTACTCATCTAGGAATAAATTTTAAGTCCAATACAAAAATCTATTATCTGGCCCAGCTCTTTTGACAATTGGTCAGTCAGGGTTCCACCAGAGAAACAGAACCCTTGTAGGATATATAGATAGATTAAATCATCAGAAACTCTTATCAATGGAGATGGCATGGACTTAAACCTGCATAACAAACCTTACTTTTGTTTACCATACTTTTCCTGGTCACCTACTTCATAACTAGCTTCCCCTACACCCTTTTCTCCTTTGTCTTTAAACTAAAGGTAGTACTTAAGCCTGAATTCTAAGCTAACTCTGAGAGTTAGTCATTTCTCTCTGGGTATCTACCACATATACTCCAGGTAGATGTGTTAATAAACTTCCGTTTGTTTTTCTCTTGTTAATCTGTCTTTTGTTACTGAGTTCCCAGCTGAGAACTTAGAAGGGTAGGGGGAAAGTTATTTTCTTCTCCCCTAAAACTAGATACTACATACTTGTGAAAATAACACTTAAAACTGACTATCACAACGATCTTCTTGTCATATTTGGTCACAGACTACTTTAGTAATCTCAAGTTCACTGTCGGGTCCAGACTTCTGTGGGTGAGGCTCTCAACCAATGGAACAAAATCCAGAACAAAACCTTGACCTTTTTTCAAGATTTAGTACTTACTATGTACTAGGCAAAGTGAAGGAAGAATAACTTTGCCTGTAACCTTCTAAGTTCCTGGCTGAGATACCCCTGTAATAAAAGACAGATTAACAAGAGAAAAACAAACAGAAGTTTAAAAGCATGTATACCTCATATTTACATGGGAGATATGCAGGAAAAGTGAGTAAAACTCTCTGAAATGGCCCAAGTAACCACCTTAAACACCACCTGCAGTAAAAGATAAAAGAAAGATGTTGGTGGGGCAGGGCGTGTGAGGGGAGGCCAGGTAAAGGAAGTTATCAGGAAAAACAGTAAAAAAGGGTAAGCTTGTTAGAGGTAAGTTCCTGCCTTCTCCATAGATAACAGTTTCTTGTGATTTAGAGTAGCCTTCTCTTCCTGGTACAGAGAGGGAGACACAAATGGAGATTTCCTTTATAAATGTAAATTTCCCTTGCAAAAAGGTAACTTCTACCTTGTTTTCAGAGCTTCTCCTGTGTCTCCTGTCTCTACTGTTTCTTAAAATAATCAGCTCAAAAATAATCCTTATGGAAAAGAGGCATATTTGGGAATGGCATAGTTCCATTTCACAGGTATATTTCTAAGTACATTGTAACTAGATAATTATTTAAGCAACATGATAATGCCTTGAGATGGGTTCTCTTATTAGTCCCATTTTACATATTGAGTTACCGAGAGAGGTTAAGCAACTTGCCTAAGAGAGTGAATGTACTTACAATTATGCCATGCTGTCCTTTGTGGGTTCAAACGGATTCCAATTTCTTAAGAAGTTGGGTGTATGAGAAGGTTGAGGAACTATTAATTTCCAGTCATCAATCTTATGATGAAATTTAAAACTATTTCCTTAATTATTAAACTTAGGTAGTCAGCATAGCATTGGCTCAGGCATTCTTCTCATTTTACCACTTTCACTCTCATATTATATTCATTATAGCTGTTTGGGGCTTGGTGATATTTGATGAACCTTCACATTTGTGTTTCTCTCGGCACTTGTTACCTGTTACCATTGTTCCAACAGTCTCATAGTCATGGAAGACTATGCTCTAGCCTTAGGTCTAACTAAGCTAGGTTAACTATGTTTAATTAGAAGTTCAGATAATTACCATATCTTAGGTCAACATCTTAGATAACAAACTCTCCTCTGCCCCTCACATAAATGTTACATATACAGCATTCTAGGAAACACATTTTTTTCCCTGCTCAGTCATTGTGTAAAACTATGAAAGTTCAATAGAGAAAAAGTAATTTTATGACATACCAGCATTCTTACAGAAGAATCCTAGACCAGGAGACATATTTTTGTGACAAGTTCATGATTTCCACAAATTTAGACACAAGCAGGAGCTTTTGTTCATTTAATGTAAACTTCCTCTGGAGAGACTCCTCATTTCTTCATGAAGATAGACCCCTGGTGGTTTGGTCTCATGGTGTGTCAGTCACTAAAGAATTTTGAGAACTGGAGATGTGCCTTTTTAAGATTATGAGAGAAATGATTAGTTTAGAAATTTAGAAATGATTAGAGACCTGAGAGACCAGGTCAGAGAATGGCTTCCATGAGGAGGGTACAAGGGGGAACGTCAAACAAAAGTTTTATGAGTTAGTACACGCTCAGGAAGCAAATAAGAACAAAACAAAACAAAGAAAAAACAAGATGAGAATTTAAATTGAAAAATAAATGGGAGGGAAAAATGTGGGACATAGAGTTAACAGAAAGAAATAAAATATTGCTGATCTAAAATGTTGTTTCTGTTATAGTTACATTAGTAAAGGATGTCAGAATGAAGACCAACCATAAGAAAAGATATTTGGTTTTGGTGAGAAAATAGACAATAGGGACACTTTTGGGGGGAGAGTTTGTGTTGTTGTTATTGTTTACTAACATAGGTTTGGAGAGAAATATAGAAAAGTAAAAGAAGAAAATCATCCACAATTCATCTATTCCAAATAACTTTTAATATTTTTTTACTTTTATTCCAAAGTTCTTTCACGCATTTTATGAAATATTTTTCCTTCAGTGTAAAATGCCATTGATTATAAGAGCAGCATTAATTTAATAATACATTTTCAGAAAACAGAATTTTTAAATGGCCATTTTAAATGTACACAAATGAATTGGATGAGGATATGTGATAATTGTAGTCATAATTTATATATACATTTGAATCCTGTCCTGTTCAATTAACATTTGTAGAATAACAATTTTTTCATAGCAGTAGAAACTCGTAATGGGCCCTATTTTAACAGCTGTTTGTAATTCTACCTTGTGGATTTACTGTATTTATTTAACTTTCCACCATAGTTGGCATGTAGTTTGATTCTAACTGTCATGGATATATTTGTGCATGAATCATTTTTGTGTCAGATTATTGTCTCAAGATAGATTTGTGGTAGTAGCATAATTAGGTTGAAGAGTAAGAAAATATTTATGATATTTGATATCCATTGCCAAATAGCTTTCCAGAAGAATTTATAATGAAGTTTTGTAACAGTGTCTAATGGGAGACTTTTTTAAATATCAATTTGTTTCTCAAATTGTGTAAGTATCTTGCTAGCAAGACATGATGTGGTGAGGACATGGCAACTCTCTTTTGTAGTTGAAATTAGATTTAGATCATCAGAGATTTTTGGTTTATTTTGTACTGTGTCAGAAAAATATAAATCTATGTTACTTGAAAATTTGGGGCTGCTTCCGTTTTCTCACATAATGCAGAATTTGTTCGCTTTATATCTAATATTGCATTATTTTAACAATTCCAGTATATGGCAGACCAGCTTAGATTTGTTCTGGGGAATCCAATTGTGTAACAGTTGTGGAAAGGGGAAGATGATGTGATCACACTGCCAGGAACTTTTAATTTTTTTGTGTGGGAAAGAAAAGAATTATAGCTAGTACATGTGAAAGCCAAAGATAAGCTCTATGTGTGTAGAGGAGAAAAAATTCTTCCTTCTTCCCTTCTAGGTCCTTTGGCTGGTCTAATAATTAAATTGATATAAGATGGATTAACAGGGGAAAAACACATTTTATTATGTACTTATGGGAACCCACAAAGACATGAGACTCAAAGGTAGTCAGGCAATTTAGGTTCCTATGCCATCCTGAGCTCAGGATGAGGAGCTCAAAGGAGAGGAAGGGAACTCACAGGGCAATAAGGAGATGAGATGTTTGCTAATTAGATGTTTGCCCTGCCATACAGATAAGTCTTTCAGATTTAAAAAAAAACAAAAAAACATTGTCTCTGATAATAGCTCTCTTTCTGGTACATGTCTCCTATCTAAATTCTTTTATAAAGGCTGTTAAGGGAGAGGTAAAAAGCTTGTTCTGAGTCTACTGGGTCTTGATTGCCTTCAGGTCAAAATAACCCACATGCCAATGTGGCACAAATTTGGGATGGCATATTCTGCTCCCCTTCACAGGTCAGGTTAAAAAAAATCATTGAGCATATGGTAAAAGGAGATACTTTACATGAAAGAAGGAAAGGCAGGCTAGTGTCATCCATTTAATTTCTTTTAAAATTTTTTTTAAAAACTTTATTTTATATTGGAGTGTTGTTGATTAAAAATTTGTGTTAGTTTCAGGCGTACAGCAAAGTGATTCAGTTATACATATACGTGTATCTATTTTTTTTTCAAATTCTTTTCCCATTTAGGTTACGGCAGAATATCGAGCAGAGTTCCCCATGCTATACAGTAGGTCCTTGTTAGTTATCTATTTTAAATATAGTAGTGTCTTAATGTCATCCATTTAAATTGCATGTTATGGGGCTTCCCTGGTGGTGCAGTGGTTGAGAGTCCGCCTGCCGATGCAGGGGACACGGTTTCGTGCCCTGGTCCGGGAAGATCCCACGTGCCGCGGAGCAGCTGGGCCTGTGAGCCATGGCCGCTGAGCCTGCGCGTCCGGAGCCTGTGCTCCGCAACGGGAGAGGCCACAACAGTGAGAGGCCCGCGTACCGCAAAAAAACCCAATAATAATAATTTAAAAAAATAAACTAAATTGCATGTTATGTTCTTTCTCTCAAATTACTGAAAACCAAATCATGACAAGGAAATAATGATAAGGAATAAATAAAGATAAAGAATAAATAATGATAAAGAATAAATAATGATAAGGAATGAATCCTCAGTCTGAAGAGAATGAAAATATGGGGAGAAAGGAGCTGGGGTGAGAATAAGGAGGATGAAACAACTGAGGTACTTGAGGTGACACAGGAGGGCAGTAAGAATACAGCAGGGGGAAAAGAGTTCTTGCTGAAGAAAGGAGACAGAATTTTAAGTTGTAAGGAAGTGGTATTGTCTGAAGTCCACAGAAGAAGAAAGCAAATGTGGTAGGGAGTACCTGAAGATTGTAATGGGAGAAGATCCAGCACAATAGAAAGAATAGAATAGTACAGGTAGAACCTAAGCAGACAGAGAAAAACAAGGGAATAAAGGAAACACAGAAGCTGCATTACAAACAAAATAAACGTATATGATCTGGTCATGGGGAGCATACCATAAAAAATCAAAAGGCTGGATATTTAGTTATTAAACTTTGAAAGAAAAAAAGCAGATGGCTTTCATTCAAGGAAACTAAGGTAAGAAAATGCTCGAATATAAAGAACAAAATTGATTTTCTCTGAAGAGACAGGATTGGGGGATTTTATATTTATTGCTCAGGAAAAAACTTACTAGAGGCTAGCCAGAAGTGTCATTAACACATTCAGTGAATATCCAAAAGATATATATACCATGGAGGATGCAAAATATATGTTCATGGAGGTGGACTCGGGAGAAGATAAACAGATTTATGACTGTACAGGTCGCCTTTTGGAAAGTTATAGTGACTTATTTCAGAAAGAAGAGGAAACAATGAAGGGACATATCGCTCTGTGTTTAATTATGGAAAACTTGTTGGTCAAAAGGGAGTCAAAGGAGCATGGGGAGAGAGTGACCATGTCACCTTAGAAATCATGATCCTGATTGGGAGCAGTCAGATGGGTCCTGGACATTAGGCAAAGCACCTTAACAAATTCATGATGAGTGACAGGACATGTAAACAGAAGAAAAAGCAGGATGTCTAATCAAAGGCAAGTACAAAAGCCTGGCATGAACCATTGAGAGAGTGTGCCGGTTATTAAGCTATTGTCTCTCAGTTTCAAGCCCACTCTGTGTACTTGGCATGTGAGGCTGGGGCTGAGATTCCACAGACCATATTTCTGCTTTGCCAGCTGCTTCTTGCTGGGCTCTGGCAATAGGGACATCAGAAGGACATGCAAGGTTGGGGGAAGGAAAAGGGCTGTTCTCCTTTCTGTGGACTTGCATCTGTTTGCTATTCCTGTGAGCATAATACCAGTAATGCTTTTCACCCCAGCAGAGATGGCTCCTTCCAGGAGCAGCATCTGAATCCAGTTTGCAGTTTCCCCGTCTCTTGCAAACCCCCCCAGGCAGACACCAGCACCAACCCGCCAACACAACACCCCCTCGGCAGAAGCCTGAGTCCCATCTTCACTGATCCCTCCTTCAAGCCTATAGGCTGTAACCATGACAACCTTTTCCCTTGTTCCTCCTCCCCTAGAGGTGGTCGTTGTTTCCCAGAGTCCTTACTTTCACTGTACATTTTTTTTTTTTTTTTTTTTTTTTTTTGTAGTATGCGGGCCTCTCACTGTTGTGGCCTCTCCCGCTGCGGAGCACAGGCTCCGGACGCGCAGGCTCAGTGGCCATGGCTCACGGGCCCAGCCGTTCCGCGGCATGTGGAATCTTCCCGGACCGGGGCACGAAC
Source organism: Pseudorca crassidens (assembly GCF_039906515.1). NCBI lineage: Eukaryota > Metazoa > Chordata > Mammalia > Artiodactyla > Delphinidae > Pseudorca > Pseudorca crassidens. The sequence goes on from NC_090300.1 coordinate 26,136,167, forward strand.
CCGTGTCCCCTGCATCGGCAAGCGGACTCTCAACCACTGCGCCACCAGGGAAGCCCCACTATACATTTTTGTACCTTTTTGATTCTTTCCTAGTTAGCTTTAGACCTACTTAATTTTTAGGCATCTAATGAGTTAATTTTGGTAAAAAAAAAAAATTACTAAGGTTAATTATTAAGGTTCTTTGTAATAATCAGAATGCTAAATATATTAGGGACTCTGTTAGCTCCACTGATTATAATAGATGTGGCAAACAACATAACAGAAATAGACCCTTTCATATAAGAACACCTAGATGACTTTTGGGCTTGGTGATTACTTTTTAGATACAACACCAAAGCTTGATCCATGAAAGAAATAATTAATATGCTAGTTTTTAAAATTAAAAACTTCAGCTCTGAGAAGGACACTGTCAAGTGAATGAGAAACCAGAGAACGGAAGAAAATATTTGCAAAAGACATAGCAGATGAGGGACTGCTATCCAAAACATACAAGCAGTACTTAAAATTAAGCAATAAGGAAATGAACAACCTGATTATAAAATGGGCAAAAGATCTTAAGAGACGCTATACCAAAGAAGATGTATAGATGTCAAATGAGTATATGAAACGATGCACAACAACATTGTATATCATGAGGGAACTGCCTATTAAAATAACGAGATACCACTACACACCTGTTAGAATAGTGAATATCCAAAACATTGACAAGACCAAATTCTGGCAAGCATGTGCAGCAAGAACATTCATTCTTTGTTGGTGGGAATGGAAAATGGTACAGGCAATTTGGAAGACAATTGGCAGTTTCTTACAATATTAAATGTACTCTTACCGTATGATCCTCACACTTGGTATTTATTTACCCAAGTGACTTGAAAATTTATCTCCACACATAAACCTGCACTTGGATGTTTATAGCAGCTTTATTCATAGTTTCCAAAACTTGGAAGCAACCAAGGTAGTCTTTTCATAGGTGAATGGATGAATCAATAGCAGTAATCCAGACAATGGAAGCATTTTCATCACTAAAAAGAAATGAGCTATTAAGCCATGAAAAGACATAAAAAAAAGTTAAATGAGCGTTACTAAGTGGAAAAAGCCAATCTGAAGAGGCTACATACTGTATGATCTCAACTGTGTGACATTCTGGGAAAGGCATGGAGACAGAAAAAACATCAGTGGTGGCCAGGGGTTTGAGGAAAGGGAGGTATGAATAGGCAGAGCATAAATACTTTTTAGAACAGTAAAACTATTTCATATGATAATATAATGGTGGATGCATGAGATGTACAACACTAAGTGAAACAATGTAATCTATGGACTTTGGTTGGTAAGTGTATCAATGTAAACATTGATTGTAACAAGTGCACTGCTCATTGAAAGAATGAGCCATTTTACTTAAAAAACAACTTTATTTATTTATTTTTAATTTTTAATAAGTTTATTTATTTTATTTATGGCTGCGTTGGGTCTTTGTTGCTGCATGCAGGCTTTCTCTAGTTGTGGCGAGAGGGGGCTACTCTTCGTTGCGGTGCACGGATTTCTCATTTTGATGGCTTCTCTTGTTGTGGAGCTTGGGCTTTAGGCTCATGGGCTTCAGTAGTTGTGGCCCATGGGCTCAGTAGTTGTGACACATGGGCTTAGTTGCTCCATGGCATGTGGGATCTTCCTGGACCAGGGCTCGAACCTGTGTCCCCTGCATTGGCAGGCAGATTCTTAACCACTGCACCATCAGGGAAGCCCAAAATACAGCAACTTTAAATTGAAAGGACAGCACAAATATATTAATAAGGGAACTGAAGCCAAAACGGATAAGAAAATAATAGAAACTCAAGATACTTTAGGTAAGAGAATAGGCAAACAAAGGAAAGACATCATATTCAATAGTGTGTAGGGAGGAAGTAAGTGTTGACATGATTTTGATAAAAACTGGCAAGCCAAACAACCTTGGGCACCTTTCTCCCAGTTACAAAATATGTACAATTTTTAAACACACACAAATCAAACAATTTAAAAGTGAAAAAAAATCAGGACACAGTCACAGTTGTTACATAAATGGTCCAAGTGAATTGGAGAAAGTCTCTGCTGATAGCTTTGTGAAGAAGATAGAAAGAGGTGAAATGAATAGTTGTATTGTCAGGTGGATGTGTACTGGGTTAAATTTCCATGGCCAAAGTTATTGATGAAAGGATCAATGACAAGCAGTGAAGCCCCCAGCATTGTTTCACAGGCTCTATCCTTGTTTTTTTCCTATTCCACATTTCATTTTAAATCAATGACGTCAATTTCTTTCTGCCAAAGACCACCTGCAACATATCTGTAGTTGAAAAAGCTTGATGTATTACTTGTTGCAGTTGCAGGAGAATGCTTATTATGGGGAATTCTATGATAGGGTATTTGTTTTGGCTGAGTCATTTTGGAGCGGGTCTAAGGAAGCAGGGCTTTGGATGCTGTCAAGAAACAGGGATAATTCTATGATTGGCTACCTCAATCAATCTTATCTATAAAGAAAGCAGACTGGAGCTAGCATGAAGCCATAGCTGATTTTTTTTTTTTTTTTAAAGCAGCAGTCACTCATATTAGGCAGGAGAGAAGGAAGGTTGGTATTTTGTGGGTTACACCATGACCCTGAGTTGTGTCATTTTTATCATACACTCAGAGTGACTTTGTCTGATATTGCTGTTCTGTGAGATGGTTTACATTCAAGAAGAGAACAATACAGCTTAGCTGTCAGCATCAGACCAGGATGTCAGGGGCCTCTTTCCTCTTTCTCAGTGATTTATTTAGATAAGTACTTAGAAGGCAACTTAATCAAACTACTAGATAACATCAAGTTGAAAAAAGGTAGTCAATCACAATTAACAACGAAAAGACAAAGACAATGTAGACTCTAGAGAGAAAATGTATGTTAGAGATCATGCAAGACGAATTACCCTTTTATAAATGAGAAGACAAAGGCCTGAAGCAACTGGTGACTTATCCGAGTGTAAGGGCAAACGAATTAAAGATGAAAAACTTAATTCTTCCTGTTGAAAATAAGTGAGTCTTCCCCTCCCCTTTGCTTAGTGTTCACTTTAGAAAACTTGTAAGTTCTTTCTCTTTTTGAAATACATGTGAATTTTTTAAAAAGCTAAATAAGACTCTTGCCAGCTTTATGACCCAGGATTGTCTTTCTCAGGGACCCAGGAGCCATCTCTTTGAAATGTAATCATCAAGGAAGATCTTGTTCCCAGTTTCTGTGGGTGGATGGGGACCTCAGACCAAGTCACAAAACTCCTTCCTATCATACAGATATAAGAAGTGTGTTTTTCCTCTGGATAGAGTCAATTGGCTAACATAGATGGTCACCCGAATTACCAGGTGAATTTAGGATGCACTACGTGTGACAAATAGTGTGTCAAGTCCTCTTTCTTGAGGACAAGTTCAGGTTTCTCTTGAGACAATGTGTTGTATCTGCTTGGCTCCAGAAAAAGGGTGAGATGTCTTTCTGTCTTGGCATTGTCTTTAACAGATTGCCTGTGATGCATATCACATTCTAGTTTAATGCTTATTCAATAATAAAATTGTTTTTATTTCTCTTATGCATTCTTGGAGAAATATCCTGGGTTGGGAGATTTTTCTAAAAATTATATTTCCCCAAAACAAGGTCCCAGAACAGTGACAAAGATGGAGCAGTTATGCAGTCATCGGATCAGAGTTCCTTCCGCTAAATCACCCTGCTACTAACTAAAGAATACCTGTTTAGAGGTACATAGTCACCATTTTGAGAGAACATAGAAGATGGGCTGAAACTAGGAATATTAATAAGGGCAAGTGTAAAACACTGTTCTTTGGTTCAAAGGATATAATGACTTTCTTAGTTTGCAAATGCATTTAAGTGTGTCAAATAGTAAGGAGAAAATGAATTCAAAGTTCTAGATACATCCCTAGTACTTATTTATCTTATAACTGGAAGCTTGTACCTTTTGATCACCTTCCTCCAATTCTCTGTCTTCCTACCCTCTGCCTCTGGTAATCACAAGTCTGATCTCTTTTCTCTTTTTCATTGAGTTTCTTTCTTTTCTTTTGCTTTTTAATTTTTTTTAAGTTTCCTTATATAAACAAGATAGTGAGTATTTGTCTTTCTCTGTCTGACTTATTTCACTTAGCATAATGCCTTCAAGGTCCATCCATGTTGTCGTAAATGATAGAGTATCCCTAAATTTTATGGCTGAATAATATTGCATTATATATATGTAAATGCATGTGTGTATATATATATACACATATATTATACATTATAACTTTTTAATCCATTCATCCACTTAGGTTGTTTCCATGTCTTGGCTATTGTAAATAATGCTGCAATGAACATGGGGGTGCAGATATCCCTTCAAGATAGTGATTTTATTTCCTTTGGATGTATTCCCAGATGTAGGATTGCTGGATCATATGATAGCTCTATTTTTATTATTTTGAGGATCCTCCATACTGTTTTCCGTACTGACTGCACTAATTTACAATCCCACCAAGGGTGCACAGGGTCCTGCACAACATGATCACTCTACTTAACACTGCTATATGATATATAGGATAATCGTTGAGTTTTCATCACAGCAAGAAATTTTTTTCTTTTCTCCTTTCTTTTCTTTTTATTGCATCTGTATGAGATGATGGATGTTAGCTGAACATATTGTGGTAACCATTTCACAATATATGTAAATCAAACTACCATGCTGTGTGCCTTAAACGTATACAGTGATGTACGTCAATGATTTCTCAGTAAAGCTGGGGAAAAAAGGTTCTGAGATAAGATATAAGACCAGCGCTTTATTTCCATTTGAGAAGTTGTGAGTAGAAAGGTTCTAGAAGGAGGGCAAAGTTTAGGTGTGTTTCACCTCATTTCGTGATCCCCTCACCATCTTTCTTCCTGAGGTGGTTATAGAACTTCGTGAGCATCCTGAAATTGAGTTGGTGGGTAGGGAGTGATTTAGAGGGAGATTATGGCTTCTGGCACCATTATCTGTGCCACACTGTCATTTGCTCAGATGTAGGCCATCCAGTCTGGATCTCGGGTACCGTAAATCATTGATGTTGGCATCTGCAGGTATGTTTATATCCTCAACTACTCTCCAGTCAGATGATCACCAATACCTCCACTTGGAACCCCACCTTTCTTGTCACAAGAGACAAAACCCTCATTGTAACTGGCTGGTTCTCTTTCCACTAATTCTTGAGAACATCCTGGGAGTAAGAAATAGCTGTATCTTGCAGTTCATTTGGGAAGGGTCACAGAGTACAAGAAAACTTTGGGAAAGAACACAAGGGGCAATACTTCATAATATATTTCTTCACAACTTTTTCATCTGCCTCAGACAACTCACAGCATTTTTCTGTGAATAAAATATGAAGAGAAGATAATACATATAATTCAGATGGCAAAATGTTTCCTAATTAAATGTCATGAAAAAAATTGTCTTAAATGACTGATGATTCAGAGGGTGGTAAAGGGAGCCTGAAGTAAACATTATGAGGATGATAAAGTATAAATTCTTAGAGCTCACCAATTAATTTTATTTTGACAATTATTTTTAAATCACTAAATAATGTCAGTCATATTTTTTTTGAACAAAGGAAAGTCACTAACCCACTTAATGGCAGATGGTAATTACAAGGTGACAAAACCTGTCCCACAAAAGTGTGTTCTTTGACTTCTGTAACATGCTTGAAGCCTCACTTAGTCTGTACCTTTCCAAGTTTTCATTGTGTTCTGTTTGTTTCTTCATCTAGAGATATGCATTTAATTGTTAACAGAAACATTCTATGTGTTTGGAAAATTTGGAGGCAAAATTTCTCCTTGCTCAGCTGAATATTATAAAACACTAAAGAAATCTATATGTCCTTTAAAAGAAAAGTTTATATAAGGTTGACTTAAAAAGCTTAAAATGGGCTAATTTAGGAAAGTATAAATGGAATCTTCTAAATACATAGCAGTGTTGTAACACTGTGAAAAAATGAGGGTAGCTTCCAAGGGTGGAGTTTACATTTTTCCTATGGTATAACTAACTGTGCACTGGGGGGGAAAAAAGACTACCATGGAGTAAAATGGTAAAGGAGAACTGGAAATGCAGAACTGTGTGACTTTGGGGGTTGTATGGAGAGAAACAAATGAGTAAGGGGTTTTCCAGTCTCTAATATAGTACACATAGGGGTATGGGTGGTAGGAAAGGAAGCTGATAAGTTCCCTTCGGGACATGTTGAGTTTGCAATTCCCTGGGGGATTCCAAGTAAATGTTTACAGACCTGGAGTTCATGAAAGAAGGTTTAGCTAGAGAAAAAGATTCAGGGATTATTGTTTTAGAGGTGATAGAAAAGTTATTGAATATTATTTAAGGTATGAATTATGAGAATCTGAAAAAACATAAATATTTAGTGGCTTCTAGGTCAAAATGAGACATGAGATTAAAAAAAAAAAAAGGCTACCTTCAAAATCTGCACTGGCTTCCCAAACTAAGTTTAAATATGAGGAAAACAAAGAATTGAAAGACTAAAATATGTGAATAGTTTGAAACCAGCTAAGCATAATAGGTTATCATTTTCACCAACATTATTACTCCGAGGACTATGGTAGGCAAAGTTGTGAATCAGCTTACTTTCTTGGCATTTTATCTCCAATTTTATGGCCAAAATTTCTCCAGTATGAAATCACCCCCAGATGCCTTGTACCTTCAGGGTGCACACAGCCTTCCTTCTTCCATGCTTCCTTACCCCAAACAGCTCCCTGCATTTCAGAACTTTCCTTCTTGTCCCCTCTACTTTTTTTCTCCATGAAAACCTCAATATCTTGTCTAGTTCTCTTCTTACTTCTTCCCTAAGCATTAGCTAAATCATCTGATGCCTGGTGTGTTCAATACTAAGGAACATCATTGTGATTATACCGATATCTTCTCTTTTTCCCAAGTAACACATATACACTTTTATTCTAAAGGTATGATTGTGATTTTAGACACTATAGAGGATCAGGAAGTTGGCTGGGGCAACGATAACTTTTGTGCTCAAGCTGTAAAAACATACACTCTGGGGCTTCCCTGGTGGCGCAGTGGTTGAGAGTCCACCTGCCGATGCAGGGGACACGGGTTCGTGCCCCGGTCCGGGAAGATCCCACATGCTGCGGAGTGGCTGGGCCCGTGAGCCATGGCTGCTGAGCCTGCGCGTCCGGAGCCTGTGCTCTGCAACGGGAGAGGCCACAACAGTGAGAGGCCCGCGTACCGCAAAAAACAAAACAAAACAGAACACTCTGATTATTCATTGTAAGGGCAGTTAAAATGTTAGGTTTGATTGATTATAAAAGTTACATTGTTTTAGAAAATTTCACAAATAATAGAAGAATAAGAATGAAAACCAAGTCTGCCTGGGAATAACAACTAATAGCATTTCTATGCCTCTTTTTAACATCTATTTTTTTCAGTATCACCACCACCATCCTTATCTTCTATCATCATTACGGACAAAATTGATTGTGTGCCCACTATGTACCAGCACTGGGTTAAGTGCCTTACATGGACTAACAATTCTCAAAACAACTTATGCTGTAGATATTATTTTCCCCACTTTGCAGAAGAGGAATTGAGACGTAGAGAAGTTAGGAGCTTACCCAAAGACAAACAGCTAGTAATGGAAGAAGCAGGAAATCAATCTGGGCAACCTGAATCGTGAGCTATACGCTTGAGATCATGCTATATTAGATTATGTGTTGTATAAAGTCTTGAAAGGGCTATCATGATGAATGCATTAATCTTGTAGTAACATTTGTGTTATTTGTCTTCCAGTCAAGGCTTTTTGACTTGAATCTTTTGGACACTAGCTGTGGTGAGGTTGGTTTACTAAGATACTTTGGACCATAATTACTTAATAATTGGAGTAACGCTTCTATCCATCCTTCATTTGGAAAAGTTTTATTTTTGTTACTCATACTTTTGTTCTTTGCCTGGCACTAGGCAACAGGGTAATTTGTAACCATAGCTAATTGCGCACTACTTTTTGAATGACTATGTGCCCTGAATTGAGTTATAATGTCCTAAATTGAATAGCAAACTCTACGAATTATTATTTTCTAGGCACAAAATACACTAAAGAGGAAGTATGAAACTTTCAGACCGTGCTACACAAATCAGACATGCTGTGGGAGCCTCACTGATGTTCTTTCATAATAAAATCATTATAATAATAGAGTTTTGTCTTAAATTTATCAAATCCAGATACTCTTTTTCATGTTCTCTGGGGTTAAAATGGCCAGATTTAGGAAACAAAAATACAGGACACCAATTTAAATTGAATTTCATATACACAACAAAAAATTTATTTTAGTATGTCCCAAATAGTGCATGTAACATACCTAATGCTTTTTTTTTTAATTTCTGCGGTATGCGGGCCTCTCACTGTTGTGGCCTCTCCCGTCGCGGAGCACAGGCTCCGGACGCGCAGGCTCAGCGGCCATGGCTCACGGGCCCAGCCGCTCCGCGGCATGTGGGATCTTCCCGGACCGGGGCACGAACCCGTTTCCCCTGCATCGGCAGGTGGACTCTCAACCACTGCGCCACCAGGGAAGCCCCCTAGTGCTTTTTAAGAAAACATTGTTTATCCAAAATTCAAATTCAATTGGGTATCCAGTATTTTACCTGACAGATCTATCTGGTGAGTCTCCTTAGTCTCAGGTAAGTACTTGTTCAATCATTTGAGTGATTTCAGAGTTTCCTTTGAGAAAAATAATGTCCTTCAGTCAACGCATCCATAATTTCTCACAGTGTAGGACTGGGCAGATGTCCATCTTGCCCAGAATCATGAGATGGTTTCCTAATGACTCACCCTGAATGACCACCTCGTATGTGACATATGTGATTCTCTTTCCCAACAACACAGATGCACTTATTAAAGAGCTCAGTCATGTGAATAAGACAATATTAAAAAAGACATATTAAGGGCCATCATGCTCCATTCTTCTTGGAGATTCTGATGTGTCCTTCCATAGCAGGACATGGAAGCTGTGGGAGGTGGGATGAGAGACTCTTTAAGTGCACATACTTTTATGCACTGTATTTTAATAGTATCTTATATATCTACTCTCACTTATCTTAAATATTTTTCTCATTATCTTATTTTATGCTATGTTGGTTTTCATATAAATTTGTAAGATGCCTTAAATCATACCTGGCACTATGTGCCTTCTGATATGGTATAATATAAAGTATAGAGGCTTCCCTGGTGGCCCAGTGGTTGAGAGTCCGCCTGCCGATGCAGGGGAAGCGGGTTCGTGCCCCGGTCCGGGAAGATCCCACGTGCCGCGGAGCGGCTGTGCCCGTGAGCCATGGCCGCCGAGCCTGCGCGTCCGGAGCCTGTTGCTCTGCAACGGGAGAGGCCACAACAGTGAGAGGCCCGCGTACCGCAAAAAAATAATAATAATAAAAAAATAAAGTATAGAATACCACTAAGATATATCATTGGCCAAAATAATTGAATGTAATTAAGCCTTTAGAGTTAACTTCCATTGATAGGATATATTGGTACTAAAGGAACCAATTAAAAAACACAGTATAGTAGCTAAACTCTAAAGATTGCTCTCCAATGAATAACCTTATCTTTACTCTTCCCCTTGAATCTAGGCTTGAGATTCTTGAGGTTTGCTTTTTGATCAACAGAATGTTACAGAAGTGACACTGTGTGACATCCAAGACTAGATGATAAGAAGCCTTCAGCATCTGCTGTTGAGCATATGTTTTGGTATGTTCACGCTTGGAATCTAGCTTTCATGCTGTAAGCAGGCTCAAGCCACGTGAAGATGCCACAGATAAACCTTTCTGTTGATAGCCTCACCGATTTCCAAGCTGAGAGGCAGCATCAACTTCCAGGCATATGGGTGAGCCAAACTGAATATTGGAATTGAGCCCAGTCAATCCATAGCACTAAGATAATAGATAATATGTGGCTGTTTTAAATTGGGGGATTGTTAGAGATTCAACAATAGGTAAGTGGAACTTACCACAAGGAAGCAGACAAACCCAGAATGTGGGACATTCTGCAGGACAACTGACCCGGTTTCTTTAACAGGTCAGCGGCAGAGAAGAAAAAAAAAAAAAGAAAAAGAAGGAATATGCTCTATTGTTTTAGACTTAAAATGACTTTAAAGACACAACAGCCAAATACCAATCATGGATCTTGTTTAGATCCTAGTTCAAACAAAACGACAATAAAAACATATTTTTGAGCAATTTGGGAAATTTGAATACATTTATGGGTTATGATAATTCTGTTAGGCGTTAAGGTGACATAAGATGGAAGCCCACTTTTTTTTTCTGGTTGCATATGAAACTATGTGAAAGTGAAATGAGATGATAGCTGCCCTTTGCTTTAATGAGCAAATGAAGGAGATAAAAGGAGAAAGAGGCACATGAAGCAAGAAGCAAAGTCTTGATAATTGTTGAAGCAAAGTCTTGATAATTGTTGACTCTGGATACGTGAAAGTCCATTGTAGTAACTCCTCTACTTCAATGTATATTTGAAATTTTTCATAATTAAAAATAAGTAAAATACTTTCTGAAGTAGTGAAAAACATAAACTTCGCCCATTATTCATTTATGCATGTGAATATGAAAATTACATACATATCCATATAAATACATAAATAAATAGACCAAATTATTCAGAAAATAAGAATTATATATCATCTTATAGGTGATTTACATACCAAATTAATATTTATTTTCAATTAAATATACTGAAAATATTATAAAAAATAAGATATATAAAATACTTTATAATCAATCCTATTTCTTTTCTTACTCAGTATGTTCAGAATGAAATTTAGGATTTAAGCAAAACCTTTCTCCATCTTTTCTTGATGTTATTCCCTACCCCACCCCACCCTTTTATCTCTATTTATACTAACATATGAATGACTATATTTTATTGAGTTGAAAGGCTTTCTAGAAGTCATCAGAGATTAGAGGACATATGTAAAGATTCTAATATTTTGTATTAGATTCCAAAATTAACCTGTCTTTAATCATATTTATGCAAAGCAGGACAATTGTTGGTATTATCTACATATACAAATGCTAACTAATTAAATTAATTACTCACTAGTTACTAAAGAGTTACTAGTTAAGTTTTAATAGCTCTGGTTCTTGAATACATTTAGATGAATACTTTATGTATAAGAATCTGGTTAATATTCCTTCCTTCAAAAATTCACTAGAAATAAAGAAAATTATTACTGCATTAAAATGTAAGAAGTGGTCCCAAAGTACAAATTTTAAAGTGACCTTTAAACCATTTTGGAGATTTCCATTTCAAATTAATATTATAGCAAATTGAAAAACAATATTCTACATTTTTCCTCATGAAATTTTCCTTTTATAAACTTGAAAGGAGCCAGAGAACCCCCAATTAGATTTATGTTAAATCACAAAAGTAAGAGCTAAGAGTTAGACTTAAAATAGTCAATGATAAATGGACTCAGCTTGATGTAGACAGCTTAACAAGAATCTTTAAAATTCTTAGAATGTTCCTGCTGTTAGCTGAAATGGTGCTAAAAATTCTTCTTTTCAAATGGCCCTAAGAAGAAATGACTCTTCTGAATATGTAAAATGTTAAATTAATAAGTTGTATTTTTCAAGCTTTCACAGACCCTAATATATTATCTCAGATTCTTTGACAAAGGCCCTGATTCCTGAGTCTTTTTGAATAGGATGGTAATTTGTTTAAGTAACAGGAAGCCTATCCTGGTGTAAGGGCAAGAGAATAAAGAGAACTCATTTACTTTTTGTAGATTAGTTATTAAATGTCATCTTGACATTTAACATTGACACTGACAGTATGACCAGAGAGGTTTTCTTCTTTCTTGCTATTCTCTGGGAAAAATATAAATGCATAACTTTAAAAATGCTATCTATTTCCCTAAACCTTTGTTGAAAAGCTGATTAAAATGATTGTTTGGGACAGAGAGTCAAAAGAAACCTGCTACAATATGTAAAATGAATTAGTTTAAAAAACACTATGTGAAATAAAAGTTTCTCAGTATATGTTAATAGAACAAAACTTCATATTTTGTGGATCCATTTTGATCTGTCAAAGGAGGTGACTACAGAAGGCTCCACAGATAATTTGGAGCTGGTATATATGTACTTTACAAAGATATAAAAATTAACAGTAGTAGGAAATTCATGTGTTTCCTGCCAAATATAATGTGTTATGATATAGAATCATCTCTCATAAGAAACTAACCACTTAAAAATAAAGCTTGAAGTTTTTTGCTTTTTGTTTGTTTGTTTGTTTGCATTATTTGAACATTCACAGTCAGGATCTTTTCTATCCTTGGGGTTCCACTTGTTCCCTGCTTTTATCTTTGCTAAAAGTTAGACTGGCAACAGAGCAGCACAAGTCCAGGGTTCTGGCTATGGGGCCGCCCCTCTGGTGCTCCTGGCTCCTACCTGGCTAACCGAGGGCAATAATGCCAAGTGGGCAACTTTGTCTCTTGGAACACTCAAACCAAACTCCATATCCCCTTCTTTCTTAGTGCTCTCACCCAAAAGGAGTGATTGCCTTCTTTTTGTGTAAAAAGCTCATTCCCTGTAGATCAAAACTCAACCTGGTCACTGACCCTGAGGGTGGAATGATCCCAATAGCCAGTATAGTCATTGCTCCTGAGCTGTTTCCGTTTTAGTAACCCCTGCAGTCTAAAGCAGGGTGCTTAAGAGGTACTTGGTGAAATTGTGAAAACGATTGCAGACTTTTGGACAGCATTCCCAGGAACTCCGTTTCAGCTGTACGGAGTTGAGTCAAGTAATCTGTGTTTTAAACAAGCTTCCAGAATTATTCTTTCTTTTCTATCTCCTGTTATGACATGAAAAAATAGCTTTACTGAAATATATTTCACATGCCACACAATTCACCCATTCAAAATGTACAATTCAACTGCTTTTGGTATTTTCACAGAGTTGTACAACCATCACCACAGTCAATTTTAAAATATTTTCATCACCCCAAAAGCAACCCCATACCCATTAGCAATGACTCCCCATTCCCCCAGTCCCCCCAGCACTTGACAACCACAAATCTACTTTCTGTCTCCATAGATTTGCCTATTCTAGACATTTAAAATAAATAGGATCATAAAATATGTCATCTTTGTGACTGGCTTCCTTCAGTTAGCAGAATGTTTTCAAGGTTTATCCGTGTGGTAGTATGTAACAGTATTTCTTTCTTTTATTTTTTTGCCAAAAATATTCCATTGTATGGATATACCTCTTAATATATCTATTCATCAAGTAAGTGATGGACATTTGAGTTGTTTCTACTTTTTGACTCATAAATAATGCTGCTAGAAACATACAAATAAAGTTTTTGTTTTGATGTATATTTTTATTTCTCTTGAGTATAAACCTAAAAGTGGTATTACTGGGTTATATGATAACTCTGTTTAACTTTTTGAAGAACTGGTGAAGGTTTTTCTAGAGCAGTGATGCCATTTATTTTACCCTCAGCATGTATGAGGGTTCACATCTTCATGAATGCTTGTAATTGTCCCCCTTGTAAAAACATTTTAACCACTCTTGTGCATGTAAAGTGGTATCACACTGCGGTTTTGAGTTTCCCTAATGATTAAAGATGTTGAGCATTTCCTCACGTGCTTTTGACCATTTGTATATTCTCTTTGGAAAAATGTCTATTCAAATTCTTTGCTCAAGTTTTAATTATTTGTCCTTTTATTAATGAGTTGTAAGACTCATTAATAAATATTCTGAATACAAGTATCTTATATATATGATTTTCAAATATTTTCTCCCATCATTTTGTGGGTTGTCTTTTCACTTTCTTGCTGGCTATTGAAACACAAAAGTGTTTAATTTTGATGCAGTCTAATTTATTTATTTATTTTCCTTTGTTGTCTGTGCTTTTGGTGTCATATCTAAGAAACTATTACCTAACCCAATAATATGCAGATTTACTCCTGTATTTCTTATAATTTTAGCATTTGCATTTATTTCTATGATCCAGTTTAAGGTAATTTTTTTTTTTTGATTACCCAAAGTTTACTGTTTGAGACAAATTTAAAAGGATTTCCACAGAGCCTGTGTACATGTACACTGGATTCTTTCACCTTCAAACAAAATCAAGATTTCCAAATTCCTTTATGTATTTGAACACACCCTCTGGTATATCCAGAAAAGTCTAGAAAGTGTTATTGGGAAGAAAACTTTTCCTTTACCAACTTAGGTTGAAGTAGTTGGGGGCCTGTGAATTGACAGACAGATTAATAGGAGCAAAGATTATTACACATGTTTACAGCAGCATGCTATAAGGAGTAAGGATTTATATACCAGCTTAGAGGGATGGGGGTGGGGAAAGGTATTAAGGTCTCAGTGGGAAAATATGGAAGGTTCTCACAGGATGTAGTCCCATAATTCCCTGGCAGGTCCTGATGCCAAGCCAGGATCCTCCCTTACAGAAAACTCCCTCAGAGAGGGGTGTATGGCAGCTGAATTCTGAGAAAGACATAATTTACTCATTAAAGGGAAGTTTAGAGATTTTTTGTTTTGTTTTGTTTTTTTTCCGCTGCAGCTGCTGTTTGTTCAGATGTTCTCAGTTTAAAATAGTCTTTATACCATTTTGGTGTGGTTAGTGCCTTCATTTCCCTGTTATAACCTGTCATGAAGTTTCACAGGCAAGGAGCTGGAGAGATCGTTGTGGAGAGACTTGGATTAGAAGTCGGGAGGTAAGAGATGTGCAGACAAAAACACAGATAACAAGGATGAAGACGCATAAAAGCGCAAATCCCAACGCATGGCCCCATCTTTCACTGAACCAGTCGCTTATTATCGAGGTCCGTCCAATTAATCAACGGTGCTTCACTCATTTTGCGTAGGATTTTGGCCTGTTCTTTTAAATGGTTCATACAATTCTGTATTTCTTCTGATTTATTTTCATACAAGCAGCATTGTCTGCCAACGATGGCACGCTGTGTTCCTTGTTGGGCAGCCTGTGTAGCCAGGAGATGGTGACTTCGGAGCACAGAGGCGAAACTACTAACTCCTGATGGACGTGTTTTCAAGGTCTGTGGGGCGGCAGCGAATCCATGTTCCATGACTTTGGAAATGTTCAGAATTGCTTCTTCTAGGTCAGAAGTTCTCCAACTCAGAAAAAGGCTCCTTACGGAATCAGTACTGCGATACATGAGTGGCTTGCCTACGATTTCTGGTTGGATGCGTCTCTGTGGTGTTACTTTATGCCTGAAGGAGCCCAGGTTTGTAACCTGGCTAGCATTTAAAGTGAGATACCTAGTGAGGGAAGGTGCCAGGTAGCCAAGTCCACATCGCCCTGACCATTTAGGTGGGAACCCTTTCTATACCTTATTGCCACATAAACTAAACAGACCAGACGTGTTCACAGACAAGGTCAGGGTGGAACCTATGACCCACCAGTTTGGAGTTTGGTATCCATGGTGGACTTTGTCGTTAGTTATGTTAGCATCTGTACATCTGCATTTCCCATGTGCCTCTGTCAGGCTGTAAGAGCAAAACAGGCTGTGAAGTATATGGTAGAGGAGACCTTCAGTCTGGTTTGGGCAGCTATCGAGATAGGTGTCATTACCTGACCAGGTCATTCCAGAATTTTGGTCGACCCATCTGTAGCCTGGGGTATCGGGTAGACCAACACAGGGAACAGCTGAGCTGTTTCAGGTCCCATTTGTGTGGCCTGCAGACCAAGAATATTGTCCAGTGACTAGGCAAACATTTGTATTATTATAATCAGTCTGGAGCTCATTTATGACATCTAAGGATGGTTTGAAGGTGCCATCCGTGGAATCAAACCATAGTGTTTGATTACAGTATTGTTTCGGTATGTTACCTAGGAAGGGTCCAGTGCTGTTTTTATTTTCAAGGCAAAGAGAAACTTTTCCCTCCAATAGCCTCACCTGAGTGAAGGACAGACCTCGAGCCTCCATGGGGTTTCCCCAATGCCAAGTCACTCTGCAGTAGGAGGAAATAGAGTGACTTCCACTCATTTACTGCCCGGAATGGGTCTACCAGGCGCGTGCACTGGCAGGAACAAAACCTAGTTCAGGCTCTGTGTTATTTAGATGCTGACATAACCAGCAATTAGACTGATTAGTTAAGGTGGCCAGGGTTTGAAAGACTCATGTGAGTGGGTTTTGGGGCTCTGCTAAAACTGTTGAAAAAGCAGTTAAGAGTTAGTCGAAGCAAGACACAGTTTGAAAGGGAGCCCAGGGTGGAGGAATAGGGGGAGGATAGGCTAAGACAAACAACCTCTAGTCAATCTGTCTGTAACTGAAAGAGCAAGGGTTTTGTTTAAATTTCTAGGTCAGAGAATTTTGCGGTCAGGGAGAGGAGAAGTTTTCGAGGGAAGATAAATGGAGACAAAATTCTTGATCTGAGATCTCGGGTAAAGCCTTCTATTTCGTGGTGTCGTCTGCTTCTAGAGCCTGAGTAAGCTCTGGAAATCCTCAATTTGAGGTCACTCATAGAGAGGGCCTTCTAATTGTCCTGGGGGGTGATGATCTGCATCTAGCTTGGTGTCTCATGTGAAGCCAGGAGGACTTTTATTCTGATGACAGTGTAGGTGGTTAGCAGTACTTCCTAAGGCTTCTCCCAGTGAGTTGACAATGTATGTTTTCTCCTAAAAATGTTGATGTATACTCATCTCCTGTGCTTAGAACTCAGGCTGCTGCACCCGCAGTCATTGGACACAAACTCCCCAGGCACACGGTTGGTCGGAAACTGGCCGCTGGCGCCGCAGTAGCTGGGCATGCGCCCTGGGAAAGCGAAGCGCAAACTTGTTATCGCGCCTGCGCGCTGGGAAGCCTCGGGGTGACTGGGCGCAGCGTGTGTGCCTCGAGCCGCCTGGGAAGGGCACGGCCTCCGACCCCAACCTGGGCCGCCAAGACCTGCTCTATCCCTGCGTTCTGACCACTGGGAGCAGCGTAGCTCCGGGCTGGCAAAGCTGGAGGGGACGTGGGGTGAGCCCAGCCCCACTAGGGCCCGAGGATCGGCTGGGTGCCCTCCCCGCTGCAAGACGCCAAGAGAGCAGGTGGGTTTGAGTTAATTTTTGTATGTAGGGCAGTGGTCCCCAACCTTTTGGCACCAGGGACTGGTTTCGTGGAAGACAATTTTTTCCCCGGACTGGGGGGATGGGGGATGGTTTCGGGATGATTCAAGCACATTACGTTTATTGTGCACTTTATTTCTATTATTATTACATTGTAATATATAATGAAATAATTATACAACTCACCATAATGCAGAATCAGTGGAAGCCCTGAGCTTGTTTTCACTTGCCAGTCGCTGATAGGGTTTTGATATGAGTCTGCAGGCAATTGATTTATTACGGTCTCTGTGAAGTCAAACCTCTCTGCTAATGATACTCTGTATTTGCAGCTGCTCCCCAGCGCTAGCATCACTGCCTCAGCTCCTTCTCAGATCGTCAGGCATCAGACTCTCATAAGGAGCACGCAGCATAGATCCCTCGCATGCGCAGTTCACTGTAGGGTTCGTGCTCCTATGAGAATCTAATGCCGCCGCTGATCTGACAGGAGGCGGAGCTCAGGCGGTAATGCGAGTGATGGGGAGTGGCTGTAAATACAGATGAAGCTTCGCTAGCTCACCTGCCACTCACCTCCTGCTGTGGGGCCTGGTTCCTAACAGGCCACGGACAGGTGGTCCGTGGCCCAGGGGTTGGGGACCCCTGATGTAGTGTGTAGTATGGATCCAATTTCATCCCTTTGCATGTGGATATATCTGGTTGTCCCAGCACTGTTTGTTGAAAAGATTATTCTTTCCTCATTGAAATGTCTTGAGACCATTGTTGAAAGTCAGTTGACTGTAAATATAGTCTCATTTGTGATTCTCATTCTATTACATTAATATCTGTCTATTCTTATACCAGTACCACACTCTGATTATTGTAGGTCTGTGTTAAATTTTGAAATAGGGAAATGTGTGTCCTCTAATTTCATTCTTCTTTTTCAAGATTGTTTTGGCTATTCTGGGTCCTTTGCAATTCTGTATAAATTTTAGGATTAATTTGTCAGTTTCTGCAAAGAAGCTAGCTGGGATCTTGACAGGCATTGCTTTGAATCTGTAGACCAATATGGGGAATATTATCACCCTAACAATATCTAGTCTTGTGATTGGCGTACATACAATGTCTTTCCATTTTTTCAGACCTTCTTTAATTTCTGTCACTAATGTTTTGTAGTTTGTGTTCCACTCCTGTGCTTTTTTTGGTTAAATTTATACTAAATATTTTATTCTTTTTGATACTACTGTAAACAGAAATTTTCCCTTAATATTACTTTTGGAAAGATCGTTGCTAGTGTGCAGAAATAATTGATTTTTGTGTATTAATCTAGTATTCTGCAACCTTGCTGAGCTCATTTATTAGTTCGAATGGTTTTTTAGTAGACTACTTAGAATTTTCTATCACAAGATCATCTCATCTGCAAATATAGATAATTTTACTTCTACCTTTGCAACCTACATGCTTTTTTTTTCCCCTTGCCTAATTTCCTGGGTCCTTGAGTAATTCTGAAGCAAGCAGTTGGAGGATTAGATTTGGAGAAAGTAAATTAAAAAGAAAACTTCAGACAACATTTCAGGTTATGACAAAAGAAGACGAGATTGAGACCTCAGAAACTCACACTTAAATCCCACAAGAAGGGTAGGGTGTCTACTCGGTTATGCATAAATATAGCGCATGAGAGAGATGATTGAGGACTATGTTAACATTGCAGCCAAGTTTGCTACTCTTTGGAGAATTAAAAAAGTATGATTTTAATGACATTCTCTAAGAGGACCAACTTATATTTATACAAGAAATACATAATTTTAATTGGTTTTCTACCTAATAGTCAGTATATTGGAAAAAAAAGAAAAATATTTGATTTTTTGTGTTCCCAGACCATTACTCAGTAGTTCTGGGAACTGGAGAGAATCCGTTACTCCCACTGATTTTTATTTTGCTGATTGTAAAATTAGAAAACTAATGGTAACATGATCTCCTTAATGCAGCAATATCCAGCACATTGTAGATATTAACATATGTGTTTCCAGGTTCATAATGAACAAATCTTTTCTCTATCAAATTGTTGTTGTTCACATTTGAAACCACATTAAAACATTATTCAAAATATTGGTATCTTTCATTCTTTGTACCCAACATTTAAAACCCTTTGAATTGACATCATTTAAAAATAGGAATATAGTCATCATTTTTAATATAATTTACAAGAAACTGGAATTTTACTTATGTTATGAATTATTTTTTATTTATGAAAGAATGCTCTCTATTTTAAAGGACTCTTTAATCTCACCTCATAAAATCAATGTTATTTTATAATAAACTCTTACCACTAGGTTGTTCATAACCACCAGTGTTTGAAGTGGTAAGTTCAACACAGACATGTGGATTCTTTGGTATTGAAACATCTTTTTCACTTATTTTTCTGGCATTACTTTAGTGATGTACACAGAAAATAAAATAGGTCATATATTTCCTGACCATCTCTGAACATATTTTAAAGCAATAAAATTAAATAGAACAGCCTTTTCTGTTTACTTTTGACCAGAACAGATTCTTTTTATTATCTGTAAGACATTGTAAGTATGTACAAGAGGATCTAGAGTTTATTTGAATCATTTTAAGTAATTTAAGTCTTTTTGAGCTTAGCTAGCTGTGATTTTTTTGGTTTTTAATTAAGGGTTGTTATAACTCAGGAAAGCATTGGATGCCGAGATTTTTTTCAACAGATTGGATTCACATTGATGTCGAAGATAGTGATATGCAAAGATGAATGTGGGACTTCACCCTATTTTTTCTTCCTATTCTTTTTTTGAAAAACCACATTTAGGCTCTGCCAAGGAAATGGATCAGCTCACTCTAAACATAACGAGAAATTGAACTTGTGCATTGATTTAGAAATCTAAGAGGAAAAGTGGCAAATTCTGTTGTTCAATTCCTACCCTCAATTCCAGGAGAGACAGAGTGGGAGACAGGGACAGATTTTCTAAATATGGTTTGCAATGAGTGGCTGGTGGTGCCCATTGCCGTTTGCTCTTGTATCCATCCATCCCTCAAACCCTTCTCCAGCACTGCGCCGTATCTCAGGGGTTTGACCTTTGCAATCTGCCTTTCCTGGGCTCGCTGACTGACTCACCCACAGCTAGGTTCAGTCAGTCAATGGAAAGCACTGGTGAGATCCTGAGGACAGAAAGAAGATGGAAGTCAGGGATTTCTCTTCTGGCAGAGACGGATACAAGTTTGTTGGGGCCTGAAGCTTGCACAATTTTCTGAGCCCTCTTCCAGAAAAAGAATAAACAATTACATACATTAATTTTAAAAGTGAATATTTACTTAGAATGAGAAAATAAATCACTAGAAGTTAATAATTTTAAAAAGCTGGCAAATATCACAAACATCAAAAGCTGAGGTAAAAATTATAAAAATTTGCATTAACTTACTGATATACCTCCATAATAGTTTCTCCATAATTTTTGACTATACACTCTTTAATCACTTCTTCGTATGACAATGATTTTGTGATATTTTATCTAAACAGAGTATAAGATTATTCAGTCTTTCCTCTATCATGGCTGATCAAAACTTGTTCTTTTTATTGATAACTGATCATTGATAAAGGATCATTAACTATTGTTAAACACCCATTGCTGCTAAAGGTAGTGATTCCTCACCTCAAAAATACTGTATTTTATTGAATCTTATGCTGTCATTGCTAAGATGTACCATTATTGTACATGAAGACTGAAAAAATGTTGTCAATTAAACCATGAAAAAATGCTTTCTTATCACATATAATTTTTCTGCACATTTGTTTCTTCTGTACCTTCAAAAGGGTTTGTGATGCTACATTTCCTGAAAGAATGCTTAATTTGGGGCTTTCTGATTTTCTTCTCAGCTGCTGGCACTCTTTCTAAAAGTTTGATGTTGGCATTTTCTTAATTATTACAGATGGTGTGAAAATACAGCTTTTAGACACATCAACCAAGAAGTCATTGTAAATGGCAGTTAAACTCAATGCATGAAACTAAATTGAAAGTAATAAAAATATGGCCAGTAATAAAAATGTGACACATGAAGAGTAATGACAGTTATGTAGCAATTCTCTAACAATAGTGGTTGGAGGCCGTACACCAAGATCACAGATATGTTAAAATGCTCCAGAATCGACACTTTATGTTAGCTGAAATACATAAAGTTGTTGTACACAGCCAGCAGCCTGTGCACTCTACCTGGAACATGTGATCTGCCTGTCAGAAAAGGTGTCTAAAGTCTTCCAAGGTACGCAGGACAGACAGACTGCCTCAGCTGCTGCAAATCACCCTACATTTTATTCCTTAGACGTGACATATATCTTCAGTTTTTGTTTTTTGTTTTTAGAGAGCATGGCTGATTTGCTTACTGTCTTGGCCAAGACCTGTCTGCAGCAGTGTGCTAGGTAGCTTTAGCAAATGGATGCAAATGTCTTCTTTCTTCTGTTTCATGGGTAATTTAACAATAGATGTAATATGTTCAACTTCTATAAGTAGCCCTTTCGTAACTTCAATATTGGTGGCTGCATTAAAACTCATTTTCTCTCACAGGGAACCAGACATGCTTTCACTAAGTGCAGGTTTTTGTGTTTTTCTCTTTTCTGAAGCATCATTGACCTTTTCACTCTTCTATATTTTTTTCCTCTTCTGGAGACGGGAAAGAAGATGAATATTTACAATATGTAGCTTTTTTCTCTTCCTCTTGCCAAGAAAAAAGATATAACCTTGAAGACAATCATGAATGTCTAGTCGTATAGTTTCATCCAGACTAAAAATATGAAAATTTCTTTTTTGTGTGAATGTTTTTTCACTAATGGAATAGGTATTTTTATAAGAGGTTACATTTAGACATATTTTCCTTAGTAATAAAAATGATGAAAAATAATGGCTATCTCACCAGGTTTGAAACTTTAGATTTTAATTTAATAAATAACACATGTGTAAGAGGATTATTACAGTGTTGAATATAGACTATCTATTTTATTTTGCTCAATGTTTTGCGTGATATTTTTAATATTTTTAAATGGGAAAAAATTAGTACCACAAAGAATAGCTTCGAACCAGAATTTTATTCTAACCAATAATAGATAATGCTTCAAAAAATAAGTAGATTAGAATATATGCAATACTGTAATGACTTTTAAATAAAGGAATGCTGCCCCATGATAACTAAATGACTTAAGAAAAAACTTTTGAAAGTCTAACTACAAATAACTTAAGAAAAATAAATCCTGATTAACTATATTCACCATTTATTTATTTTCCCCAAGACAACAAGTATAGAGGATTCTTCCCTGACACAATACATGTGAACCTGAAAACCCATGCATTTTGTAAATCTTCCACTAAAGATAATAAAACATCTTTAAAAAGGTCAGGGGCAGACCTTTCAAAACCTATGCAACTTTGTGAGCAGAGCACTACCCAAAATTAATAATAACTGTATTTTTGGAAATAATTTGTACTGTCCAGGCAGGAAGCTCAGAGTGGCTAAGAATTGATTTTTGAGATGTTAATCTACATAAAATCAGTAGAGTGGAAATACTGACTTAGGGACACTGTGCCTGTGCAGGTGCAGAGAGGTGAGCCAGGGGCTGCAGTTAAGGTGGGCACCAGAGGAAGTTTAACTTTCTTCAGCCCAAAGTCACAACGGGGTGTGCATCTCTGAAGAGGGAAAGCTGGGTGCAGGCAGGCAGTTCAAATTTCCTTAAAATACAGCTGAAAGGGTCTCTCCTTTTCTGCTCAAAACTTAATTCTACTTGATAGTTTGTTTTTCCTTTCCTAGAAAAAATTCATATAAGTCCTGATAATTTTCACATGCAACTAAAATTGTTTATGGGCTAATTGTTATTATACAAACACACCGGGTAACAGAACAGGCTCAGTGTGCTGGAGAGGCAAACATATGACCTAGTCCAACCATTCAAGAAATTTCCAACACAGGTGAGAAATGTAAACTAGAGATGCTTTGATAGATGTTACACTTTTAAAATTTTTGATGAATAAAAAATGACACTTCAGTCAAGAGAGAAGAAAATATTAATTGAAAATATGCTTTAGGGTATGTAACTATAAGATATTAATCACCTCCATCTAAAATGTATTTTTTAATATGGCTAAGTAAAAATAATTTGATTTCAAACGACGTGCTATCTGTATTACTAGGATGCTGAATTGACTAAAAATGTGCACATGATGTTATGCTAAATATCATCTCAATAGATCACCATATGTCACATTTGAATGACCTTTAAATGATTAGTAAATTCTGGATCAGTTATTTTTATTTACTTCTCACAAAGGGAGCCCTGTGACAAACCTAAATGGAAATTCTCTAAGCTAAAAAGGAAATAATCTGTACAGTCCAGGCATGAAGCTCAGAGTGGCTAAGGATTGTCTTTTGGGATATTAACCTACATAAAATAGATGAATAGAGACAGAGAAAAAAAGAGAGAAATCTGATTCAGTAACTCCACATCAAGTACAGTGCCTGATACAAAGGAGCCCCTGGACACCTGAGCATGGGTGAGCTGTCACTTTGCACGTGGACTCCATTCCTTTTTTTAAAAATTTTAAAAAAATTTAAAAAAAAATTGAAGTATAATTGATCTAATTAATGTTTATTAATGTTAAATTAATGTTTATTAATTACAATGTTTATTAATTTCTGCTATACAGCAAAGTGATTCAATTATACATACATTCCTTTATAAATATTCTTTTCCATTATGATTTATCATAGGATATTGAATATGGTTCCCTGTGCTATACAGTAGGACCTTGTTGTTTATCCATTCTATATATAATAGCTTACATCTGCTAACCCCAACCCTGCACTCTATCCCTCCCCGAAACCTCTCCCCCTTGGAAACCACAAGTCTGTTCTCTATGTCTGTGGGACTCTATTCCTTAACACTAATTTAGCTTGAGGAAGCTTTGGATTGCTCATTGTTGAGGATAAATAAATCTTTTTCTTTAAACATTACTCAGAAAAAATTTTTTAAAAGCTAAAATCTACTTTAAGTCCTAAATCAAATAGAGTTCCAACAGTGAGTGGCTATTCAGTAGACATTGCTTGAAATAGTGGAGGGGGCAGGCATGGCTGTGTGGCTCTCAGCCCCCTGCTGTGCATGCAGTGACCTACTTCACTGAGCTTAAAGTCCCGCTAAGTGATGATCTCATAGGCTAACTGATGAGCCTTAGTTTCATCTAGATTAACTTCCTGTTTTACAGAGGTGAAACAGATGGCTAGAGAAGTGAGGCAATTTAGATAATTTATATAACATTGAAAAAGTGATCTATTTTTGTAAATACAAAATAAAGAAACATTATCTTTGCTTATCTTGAGTGGGCCCTGAGGATCTCTTAATAACTATTTACACGTACGCACCTCTGTATGGTTGAATTGTGACAATTGTGTTTGTATCTTGTAAAACATTTTGTTAAATTCCTTGTCCCAAATCTTCCAGACACCATAAAAGAAATTTTACATTTGAGAATACGTGGAGACATGCCAAGTTTTTAGGAGTAAGAATCAAAGAGAAAGACTCAAAGTGCTAAAAATCTGCAGTATGTCATTAGATTCTTCGCAGAGTTTCACAAAGTGCTGTAGTTACCACAAAGGTCACCCTCTCTTTTGCTGGTCTCTAAACTAGTTGTTCTCATCCGGATTACATTAGAATTACCTGATTTAAATTATACCTATACCAGGGCCCTACCTCAGAGACCAATTTAACAAAGCTGAAGTGCAGCCAGAACACTGGTGGGGTTTGAAAGTTCCCCAGGTGATGCTTATATGCTCATATGCAGCCTCGTGGAGAACTGGAGCTATAAAGGACAGCCCTCAAAGTGTTCTGGACCCCTAGAAATCCCCAAGACCTTTACAGGAAGTCCACGAGGTCAAACCTATTTTCATAATAATGCTAAAGCATGATTTGCCCTTTTCACTGTATCCGCATTTGCACTGGAAGAGCCAAAGTCAATGTTGCTTGAAACTGCTGGTGCAGAGGCTCAAATCAAGACAGTGGCAACTAAGTGTTCTAGGAGGTACTCTGTTCTTCACCGTGTCACACATGAGGCCATTAAAAAAAAAAGCTAGTTCCACTTAGGAATGTCCTTGATGTAGCAATTCTATTATTATTATTATTTTTTATTGAGGTATAGTTGATTTACAATGTTGTATTAGTTTCAGTTATACAGCAAAGTGATTCAGTTTTTTACACACACATATATATATATGTATTCTCTTTCAGATTATTATCCATTATAGGTTTTTACAAGATATTGAAAATAGTTCCCTGTGCTCTACAGTAGGTCCTTGTTGTTTATCTATTTTACACATAGTATTGTGTATCTGTTAATCCCAAACTCCTAATTTATTCCCCACTTTACCCTTTGGTAACCATAAGTTTGTTTTCTACGTCTGTGATATAGCAATTTTTAATTTTGTTAAATCTCAACACTTCAGTATGTCTTTCCAATATTCTGTGTGACAAAATCGGAAGTACACATAAAGATGTTCTGCATAAAGAAATAAGGAAGTGGTTTTAAAGAAAACACACATGTGATTGAGTTAGGAGCTGAACCAGCTACCTATTTAGCTCCTTTTTTCCCTGAAACATCACTTTTACTTGAAAGACCAACAAACTATACTTTTTCAGAATTAAGTATTTGATGGATGTTTTTCTTTCTTTTTTTTTTTTTTTTTTTTTTTTTTTGCAGTACTCGGGCCTCTCACTGTTGTGGCCTACTCCCGTTGTGGAGAACAGGCTCCGGACGCGCAGGCTCAGTGGCCATGGCTCACGGGCCCAGCCGCTCCGCGGCATGTGGGATCTTCCTGGACCGGAGCACGAACCCGTATCCCTTGCATTGGCAGGCGGACTCTCAACCACTGCGCCACCAGGGAAGCCCTCTTTCTTTTAATGAATCAGTTGAGCCTGTCACTTCAAGGAAAACAACTGATTGTATTTGTTGCCAATGGGAAAATTTGAACTTTCAAGAGAAAATGAGGATTTTGGAAAATGTGTTCCTACCACTGTGAGCCTCACAGCTTCCCTATACTGACTTTCCTGATTAGATTGGTGGTGATATTAACAAGTGTGGTTTTTAAAAATATTACATAATGAAACGTGCAAACATTTGAAAGGTCTACATACCACAGTGAATTTTCAAATGAGCAATGCATATGTTACAGAATCATGCATGGGTAAAAGATCCATTCAAATTCGGGGTAGATCAACAGATTTTAATGTAACAGAGTATGCAGTTTCCTATATATTTTATATATATATATATATATATATATATATATATATATATATATATATTAGTGACACATTTTCTTTATCCATTCATCCATCCATGGGCACTTAGGTTGTCCATATCTTGGCTATTGTAAATGGTGCAAAGAACATAGGGGTGCACATATCTTTTCAAATTAGTATTTTCGTTTTCTTCGAATAAATACCCAGAAGTAGAATTGCTGGATCATATGGTATTTCTATTTTAAATTTTTTGCAGAACCTCCATACTGATTTCCACAGGGGCTGCACCAGTTTACATTCCCATAAACAGTGTACAAGTTTTCTCTTCTCCACATCCTTGCCAACACTTTTTATCTCTTGTCTTTTTTATAATAGCCAGTTTAACAGGTGTGAAGTAATATATCAGTGTGGTTTTGATTTGCATTTCCCTGATGATTAGTGATGTTGAGCATCTTTTCATGTACCTGTTGGCCATCTGTATGTCTTATCTGAAAAAATGCCTATTCAGATCTTCTGCCCATTTTCCAAATATTTTCTCCAATCCAGTAGCCTGATTTTTCATTTTGTTAATGGTTTCCTTTGCTGTGCAGAAACTTTGTAGTTTGATGTAGTTTGACTTGTTTATTTTTGCTTTGATTGCTTTTGCTTTTGGTGTCATATTAAAAAAATCATGCCTAAGACCTATGTCAAGAAGTTTACCATCAATGTTTTCCTCTAGGAGTTGTATGGTTTTGGGTCTTACATTAAAGTTTTTAATCCAATTTGAATTAATTGCTGTGGGTAGCATAAGATAGTGGTCCAGTTTCATTCTTTTGCCTGTGGCTGTCCAGTTAGTATATGTTATTGCATGCATGAATGAATGATCATTTGTGTAACATTTTTGTTTTCTGACAGACTCTTTTAGGGATAATTCCATTATGTTTTCTTCCCATTGCTACTTTGACAATTATTTATAATATCACGGTTAAATTTAGTTTTGCTTCTTTATACATACATAGGCATATTTGACATGTACTTTCTTCTGAGAAGTCCACTAAGAGAGAAATTAAGAGAAAATTAAGAGGAATAATACTCATATTCACATATTTTCAGTTTAGATGGTAAAGGTGCCATGTTTGGATGAGGCTGATTTAAGTAGCTCCCTTGACAAATTCACATTCATATTTCAACTATTCTGACATTGTGGAAAGCTATTTTCATCAGGTCAAGTATTGAATTCATTAACTATTTATCAGATGCTTGGCATTAAGCAGTATTAAGGTCCCAGCTGGTGGCTTGGGACTTGAAGTTTCCCATCACAGCTATATCTTGCATTCAGGTCAGTTTTATGTTCTATGGAAATATATTCAGTATGTGTTCTATTTGGTTTCTAAGTCTGCAGAATATTCCCACAATATTATCCATTCTGTTACCTTCTCCTTTTGTCTTCATCCTTATTTCACCCCAAATTACCTGATTTGAGACTTCCAAACCAGTTAAATTTACAGTTTTGCTTCTTCTCCCTTTCTAGTAGATCTATTTCTCCCAAAGGAAGGAAAAAAATTAAAAGTTATATTACTAACTGCTTTCTTTATACCAATTTCTACCTTTTTTGGCCTTTAAACCTCATCCTTATTATTTTCATTTTTACTAAGTATCAGAGAGATAAATTGATTTTCCAGAAAATAAATTGCTAAAAACTGGTGGTGATGGAATTTGTTTCCAGAATTCTCTTATTACAATAATTATTCTCCACTATTATATTATTCCTACTTTTAAAAAAGTATGTACCCCAGTCCATTATGTTTTGGTAATAATTAGGAGATTAGTAATTACCTACTGTCACTTGCCTATTTCTGGTTTATTTTCTATTCTTTGTGCATCAGTACACAGACATATGAAACCATAAGTATTACTATAGACGTCATCTTTACTTTTTCTTTATAACTCCAAGTACTATTTCTGTTAATAGAAATTCTTCAACATCTATTAGTTTCCAGTTTCACATTTGGAAACTGTTTTAATAATGATAGCCTGATAATAGAAAGAGCTAGCTGTCCTTGAGTGTGTAGTATTGTGCAAGGTACTGTGCTAGGGCACGATCCCTTGTAGCCACACAACAAACTGTGCAGCAGGGATTGTTCATAGGGGCAGTGGGTGCTCAGATTGGTCAAGTGACTCACAAAGATCTGTGTGAATCCAGAAGAAAGGGCATAACCACCTCTTGCTCAGGTGGGTAAATTTCCTCCCAAACTACTAGCTTTTAGCCTATTATTTTCAAGTCAAACGCTGTGTATAAAATCATTTTCTATAATCTAAATTAAGATCACTACTGTGAAAGACCGATATCATATGATATCACTTATATGTGGAAACCAAAAAAAATGATACAAATGAACTTATACACAAAACAGAAATAGACCCACAGACATAGAAATCAAATTTATGGTTACCAAAGGGGAAAGGGGGGGAAGGGATAACTTAGGAGTTTGGGGTTAACATATACACACTAATATATATAAAAAAAAAACAACAAAGACCTACTATATAACACAGGGAACTATACTCAATATTTTGTAATAATCTATTAGGGAAAAGTGTCTGAAAAAAATAGATATATATGTATGTGTAACTGAATCACTTTGCTGTATACCTGAAACTAACACAACATTGTAAATCAACTATACTTCAATAAAAAATAAATTTAAAAAAATCACTACTGTCTGAAGACATTATACTAATATGTCAAATATAGGAGATCTGGGAAGATGACTTTTTTCGCCATTATCAAATACCACATGTATAAATTAATTATTTAATAGGACTTATCTGGGGAGCATAGTAAGTTTTTATCATATCATTTGTTGACTATTTTCAAAGGATTTGAAACATAGAACAATGCCAAGAAGAAAGTAAAACCAGAAATAACTGTTATTAACATTTCAGGCTTATCTTTCTAGCCATGTTTTAATTTATAAAAAATGACACATCCTACTTGGTATACTATAAGAAGGCATGGCAGCTACTCACATTCTAATTTCAGTTGTATCAGAAAACACTTGGAGGAAATTATTCTCAGAACTTGTGATAAAAATGGTGGTGCTCTGTAATTGTTCCATATATTCCATCTTCCCTCCCTATTTCTGAGCAGTTTGCTGGAAACATCTGACTGGCTTTAGCTTCTGACATGGACCAGAGTTCTGGTTATAGAGTTGCCGATAAATATCTGCTCGGCTTTTGGCAGGTCAACCTCTCTGAGATTCACCGTCTTCAAGTGTAAAATGAGGTAGTTAGACTATGTGGCTTTCAAGGTCTACTTCTATGCTGATAATCTAATTTTCTTTGAAAATAGTATCAATTGAATTAAAATGATGAAGGAAGTATTTGAGCTGTTAAATCAGAACTCCTTTCTGAGAGTAGCAATAATTTACCTAATAAGCACTTGGAAAAAGAGCGTTTTTTTCATGCTTCATTGTAGATGCTGTCACTGCTGTGTAATATTTATTCATGTAATATTCCCATAGATATCAGCTGCTCTTTAAGGTGTCCAATAAGAAGAAGATGCTCTCCTTTTAATAAGTATTTTAATTTAAAATAATGGCAAAAATAATCCAGAAGACCTAAAGGAATGAAGCAGTGAGGTTGAGACTATTACAGCAAACAGGCAGCACAGTGGCTATTATAGTTGGAAGGCCCTTTTAGTTACCATCCAAATCAAAGGCATAGGCAGTTGCTTATACATAGAACTAGACCAGCAAGATATAATCAGCTTTTTAAAAAGAGCACATGTGCATTTTTCTGTGTATATTTCTACTTGAAATTTACTGTAATTTCTGATATTTATTTTAGGAAATGATCTCCAAAGAAACTCAGTGAATTGTATTATTGATTTGATTAAAGATTTGGCATACAATTTTATTAGTTTTTATTCTATTCCAACATAATAGCCCTGGTGTCATTTTCAGAAATGAAACTCCACATGATGGGTCAAATTCTTCCACATGTAGGAGGCCAGGCTTTGTGGGATGGGGTTGTCTAGTGTACATCATTGCTTTGGGGCTCTCACTGAGGTACCCAAACCACTCCTACAAAGGCAGAAACTGTCTGGTTATTTCTACTTTTCTTAATATTTAATTTAAAAGAGAATGACTTTTTTACGGAAATTAAGATGTTTCACTTTTATTGTAAGTGGCCTATTTAGCATTCCCACTATTCCTTTCATATAGATTTGCTATAATGTACTTGCATGGTGATTTTATAGCAGAATAGAAAATAATTAAAATATAAAAATTAACTTGCTCCAGACAGTTCATTATGTGGCTTCAGGTTCAGGGAAATTGGATATTGGTTAATTTTACAGAGAGAACACAAGATATGGGTAATGACACAATTGTTGGTATTCTGACTATGGCTGCTCTCCTGTGTTCCCTTGTATTTTAGTCCCCTCCACTTGTTCTTATCCAAACAGCTATATTGGGAAGTAATTCTAGAGTCCCTTGTATTTTGATAAGATTTGTAGCTTTAGACTGAAGTAGGTTTGGGATGCTTATGAATCCCTAAAGGTGTGTACGAAGCTTGGGTTGGCAAGAGGCTGGTGTAATCATGGGATAGGAAGGGAAGCGGAGGTCTATAGTTTCCATCAGTAGATAGTTGAGTTGATTTCCAAGGGCTTTCAAGAGCTTTGACCTTATTTATAAAAAGCCCTCAAAATCCCTGAGCTTTGAACTGAAGAACTGGACCGCACTTTGGCCAGGCAGCAGATCAATGACATCGCTGCTGTCCAGCAACAATGCATTTGATAATTGCCTGGTGTGATTATAATGTCAAGTATAGTTAGACCAATTTGCTGTTCATCCCCAGAGGAAAATCCCTTTCTACTGTCAGTTCTGAAGAATGTCCCCAAATTTGCTAGTATCAGCTTCCAAATAAATGACATCAATCTGTGGCCTGGTCAGGATTTTGCAAGCATTCCGCTTGACATCTATGAGTCTAGTAATAAGTACAATTCTTTGATCACCTTTGAGGAATCTAATTTCCTATTTTTCTCTGTTTACTGTCTCCATTGGGAATTTTCGTGTAAGCAGACCATGTACTTTGTGGGCACAGGCAGTTTTGTTCATCCCGATATCCCCGAGTGCTTTCTGTAGTGCAGGTAGCACATACCATACAAACACTCATTGAGTTGTTTTCATGATCCTAGGCTCACCTATGTGAAGTAGTTTTCTCTCTTCTAAGTCAGCCCAAGAATTGTATTGACATAGCATGAAAACCCTTATTTGAAATTTATTGGCCGTAAATAAATTACTTATTGTTCTCATATCACTTTCAGTCTTGAATATCTTGAATATTACGGACTCCATAATAGTTTGGATTTCCCCAAAGGGAGACTCTAAGACAAAGAACTGTGTACAAGGAGGATTTTTTAGGGGAGGCAGGGTTTGGGGGGTTGAAATAATTCTGAGAAGCATGTTGAAGGAGTGGGGAGGTGAAGCAGGGAAGGTAGAGGACACGATAAATGGTGTATTCATGAGTAGGGTAACTGGAATTCAGCCCAGCCGGGTAGCTTCTGAGAAACTGTTTAGAACAATTCCCTAAACTTCCCCAATGAGGGACAAGGAACTGGGGGCATTTATCACTAATTCCCTTGCCTTATTGGTTGAGGGTATAACTACCTGGCCCTTATGACCTGTTCCTTGATCAGGACAGATGTATACCTGTAACCAGGGAAAGAACTCATGCTGAGACAGGTAGCTCCTTGAGACAGGAAGCCATAAAAATGTATAACAGCTATCCACTGAACATGAATATGACCTGTGCGGTGGGCAGAGAGGATATGGTATCAGAGGCATTTCCTAAGTCTTCCATATTATCTTAAAGTTATATTTAAGATCTCCCACAATATATATCTCTTTATTATCCAGCCTCTTTTTACTAAATTCCATTACCATGTTACATTTTACTAGTGCAGTTTCTTACATTTTTTTAACATGTTTATTGGAGTATAATTGCTTTACAGTGATGTGTTAGTTTCTGCTTTATAACAAAGTGCATCAGCTATACATATACATATATCCCCATATCTCTTCCTCTTGCGTCTCCCTCCCACCCTCCCTATACCCCCCCTCTAGGTGGTCACAAAGCACCGAGCTGATCTCCCTGTGCTATGTGGCTGCTTCCCACTGGCTATCTATTTTACATTTGGTAGTGTATGTATGTCCATGCCACTCTCTCACTTCGTCCCAGCTTACCCTTCCCCCTCCCCGTATCCTCAAGTCCATTCTCTAGTAGGTCTGTATCTTTATTCCTGTCCTGCCCCTAGGTTCTTCTTGAAGTCAGAAAGAGAAAAACAAATATCGTATGCTAACATATATATATGGAATCTAAAAAAAAAAAAAAAAAGGTTAGTTTCTTACATTTTTAACATGACCAGATAGTTATCGACACCACTCAAACAGGGCTTCTCCTTCAGGCCTCAGCCAAAAAGAGCCTCTTCTTAGGTTAGAAAGCATTTCTATTCTAACAATACCATAGTCCCCCTTATCCATTTTTTTCAGTTACCCGTGGTCAACCACAGTTCAAAAATATTAAATGGAAAATTCCATAAATAAGCAATTCATAAGTTTTAAATTGCACGCCATTCTGAGTAGTACGATGAAATCTCACGCCGTGCTGCTCCATTCCACCTGGGATGTACGTCATCCCTTTGTCCAGCATATCCTGTCCATTAGTCATTTAGTAGCCATCTTGGTTATCAGATTGATATCACTGTGCTTGTATTCAAATCATACTTCTTTTACTTAATAATGGCCCAAAGCACAAGAATAGTGATGCTGGCAATTTGGATATGCCAAAGAGAAGCTGTTATATGCTTCCTTTAAGTGAAGAGCAGAAAGTTCTCAACCTAATAAGGAAAGAAAAAAGAATTGTATCCTGAGGTTGCTAAGATGTATGGTAAGAATGAAATTTTATCAATGGAATTGTGGAGAAGGAAAAAGAAATTCATGCTAATTTTGCTGTCACACCTCAAACTGCAAAAGTTATGGTCACAGTGCTTGATAAGTGCTTAGTTAACATGGAGAAGGCACTAAATTTGTACAATAAGATATTTTTGAGAAACAGAGAGAGATGATATTCACATAACTTTTATTACAGTATGTTGTTATAATTGTTCTATTTTATTATTAGTTATTGTTAATCTCTTACTGTGTCTAATTTAAAAAATAAACTTTATCGTAGGTGTGTATGTATAGGAAAAAACATAACATATATAGGGTTTGGTACTATCCATAGTTTCAGGAATCCACTGGAGGTCTTGGAATGTATCCCCATGGATAAGAGGGAATTATTCTACTAATAGCTCTTGTGAGTATTGTGAGTAGCTACAAACTAGCTCTTCACTTGGCAATAGTAGTGTTAATGTTTATTGGTGCTACCAGGTGGTATGGTTACTCTTTTCCTTCTGTTTTTCTACTCTTGCTACAAAAATCCAGCTCAAGTTCCTATTATTCCATGAAATTATTTCAGTATGAATTCCAGTAGAGTTTCCTCTATACCAAATATCTCTTTCTATTCAGTGTTGTACTATTTTCAAGTTCCTTCATGTATGTGAGTTTATGTATAAAATATGGATCATGTAGGATTTCGTTTCTGTACAATGAATTTCCAAATTCAGCCTCTTATTTTTTTTTTAACAACTGGGAAATGGGCATTTCCAAATTCCCATTTATTTTTGTGAAGACATTGTGTTTAATCTGCTAATCAGCTTTATTCCATCTTTAATTTAAATGTTAGACATGGACAAGAATTTGTTGATATAAATATACTTAGAAATGATTTACTATTTACTATTATGTGAGTATTTTTATAAACAATTAAAAATATAACGGATTCTTTTCTGTCCATAATATATTATTTAGGACCATTCCAACTTAGAGAAAACAAATGAACTATACAGACACATGGTTAAATAAAATAATTCTCTCTTCATTGAGGTGTCAAACAAATAAGAATTTATAACAGTAATGTGATAGAGGATAGACATTTTTCCTTAACTTTTATTTATAAAAATCTCTTTATGTGTAATCATGTTTATCTTATTCTTCTAAATTCAATATGCAGGGATATGTTGATAAATGTTTAATAACCAGCTTTCTAGGAAAAACAACACTGATTCATAGTATTTGTTGATTTCTGTGGTGTAAATAATCTCATCATGTTCTATTTTAACCTACTAACTTGGTATGAACATGGAATTGGGAAGAGATATGCAGTAGCACTCAATTTTGATGTTCCCACCATAAAATAAATAGACATAAAGAACCTCAAGAATGTAGACAATAGCAAAATAATTTATGAATGATGACTATTATATTTCTTATTAATAGGATTCATTTAATTGTAAGTTAATATAACTTAATTTTTAATAATAGGGGTGTTTAAAAATTGACTCACAAAATTCCTGAAAATTTAACAATTGCCCTTGGTGAGCCAGCAGGTGCCAGCACAGAACTGGAAGGTAGTTCATTGTAAACTGACCCCTTTAAAAAACGTATTTCCCTTTTTCAGGTCAACATTGCATAGGACACAGAGCATGTTATATTCAATACACCATTTCTCATGTATCTAATCTATCTAAGATTGGGTTTATTAACTTAATGTTCAAAAATTTTATGGTTTTGTGTTGCAATTATCATGTTCATTCCTGGTTCATCTCTATCTAACCTTACTCCCCTAAAATCCTAAAGCAGAGAAGAAACTGACATCCTAGTTTAATAGCTTTACTTGCTTTTGCAAGGAAGCCTCACTTTATGAGTTTAAGTGTTGTGGTGAAATAAATTATGCCAATTTCTCAAAGATTAACTAAAGACAGAATTTTAAACTTGAAATGGAAACATGCAGATATGAAAATGTCTTGAAATTATTATTCATATAATGAATGGTGATATGGGCTCCCTGCTCTCTCTCTGTTCAGCCGTGCTATGCCAGGGGCATTTTCGTTTCATCAGAGATTCATAAACTTCCTTGACATTAATAAGGAGGATGTGTACACAGCTGTCAATTCAAGGACTCCTTGGTCAACATTTTGCTGATTATTTAATTTTGTTCTCTAATTCAGATTTATTAATGTTCAAGATTTTAACATGTGTAGTAGACACATCAGGCATTTTGTAATTATTTTAGATTGACCACAACAGATTTAGAGGAAGCTTTCTATTTGAGTTATTTTACATTCTTTTCACATGCACATTGAGAGGGAAGTATGATGATCAAGGGGCTTAAATGGGCTGGTTATCTTCAATTTCTTTGGCCACTTCTGAAGAGTTTATATTTCTTTTACTGTGTCAGCACTAGTTGTCCTTGCACTTGTATGAGGCTGCACTTGCAAAACCATGATTTTCTACAAAGACTGAAGAAAAATGGTTACAAGAGAACAGTTTTAGCATCTGTAGAAGGCATTTCCAGTAGACTATCGTGTTGAGTCTGGATAGTGTCTCATATGCAATTAGTAATATTTGGTTTGTTTCCTGCCCCCCGATTCTTAGTCTCTTACTTCTTTTACATTGAGAAAGCACTGGACATCGCCAAATCTATTTTTTTTTAACTTGGATAGAGTGAAAATACCAGATTTAAAATGCATCGATATGCTGGATGGTCTGTGACATTGTAAAATTGAGAAAAAGCCTACAAACTAAAGGCTATTTTACTTTGATACAATAGTGACAGTTCTCCTAGTGCCCTGGCCTTTCAGTGTCATTCCTCTTACGATCTTGTTCAGCAGCTTGAAAATTAAATGACATTCAGCAGCCAACCCTGTGATGGTTTGGTTGATGAGAACTTTTCTTGGTGTTCTTAGAT
Source organism: Pseudorca crassidens (assembly GCF_039906515.1). Taxonomy (NCBI): domain Eukaryota; kingdom Metazoa; phylum Chordata; class Mammalia; order Artiodactyla; family Delphinidae; genus Pseudorca; species Pseudorca crassidens. The sequence continues at coordinate 26,172,360 of NC_090300.1, forward strand.
TTTACTTTATTTTCTTTCCTCTTTATTTCTCTCACTTGTTATATTTCATTTTGATGTGAAAACTTATTGTTTTTGAAAATAAGATGATTGTAAACAGTAAGGAAGAGAAAAATTCCTGATAGAAATGAATGTGCATTATTAGTACAAGAACCTCGCTTTATTTTTTCAAATATTTCAATTTTTTTCAAATATTTATGAAGCAGTAACAAATAATGTTGCCTTTGGGACTTCCCTAGTAGTCCAGTGGTTAAGAATCCGCCTTCCAATGCAGGGGACACGGGTTCGATCCCTGGTTGGGGAGCTAAGATCCCACATCCCGTGGGGCAACCAAGTCCGCACGCCGCAGCTACTGAGCCTGTGCACTCTGAAGCCCTCCTACCACACTAGAGGGAAGCCTGCACACTGCAACGAAAAGCCCATATGTCTCAATGAAAAATCCCGCATGCGGCAACGAAGATTCTGAGTGCTGCAACTAAGACCCGATGCAGCCAAATAAATAAATAAATGAACAAACATTTAAAAAAATCCCAAATAATATTGCCTTTGATTATAGAGTTTGATTCATGGTGGCATTTGAAAATAACTTTTGTATTATGAAAAACTTTAAACATACACAAAAGCAAAGAGAGGAGCATAGGAATGTCCATGTATATATAACCTAAGTTCAACAGTTGTAATTACAAACATTTCTCCAATTTTATTCCATCTATCTCCATCACCTCCTTTGTCCTGAAATATTTTAAAGCACATCTCAGATGTCATATTATTTAGCTTCTAAATAATAATTCAGGATCATGATAGCATTTTTGATCAAAGATTTATTTTGCTCATATAAGTCATTTACTGAGATTAACTAAAAGCTTTTGTGATGAAAAATACTAGCTCCATATTTTATCATGTCACTTGCCCTCTTTGAGACTTAGTTTTTTTTCTCCTCTCCGTTGACAAACTCAACTCAGGCAAAAGCCAAAAACAAAAAGAAAAAAAAACAACAACATAGTACAATAGTGAGTGAACAACAAAACAGTTTTCTGTAAATCGGCAGCAAATAGCTACTTAATAGAACATTTTGTATTCCAGAAGAGGATAATACAGGCATACCTCACTTTATTGCGCTTCACTTTACTGTGCTTTGAAGACATTGTGTTTTTTTCTATCAGTTGAAAGTTTGATGCAACCCTGCATCAAGCAAGTCTATCCGTGCCATTTTTCCAACAGCACTTGCTCACTTCGTGTCTCTGTGTCACATTTTGGTGATTCTCGCAACATTTCAAACTTTGTCATTATCATTATATGTGTTATGGTGATCTGTGACTAGGGATTTGAGGTTACCACTACAGCTCACCGAAGGCTCAGATGATGGTTAGTATTTTTTAATAATAAAGTATCTTTAAATTAAGGTATATACATTTTTTTGACATAATGTTATTGCACATTTAAGAGACTATAGAATAGTGTAAACATAACTTTTATATGCACTGGGAAACCAAAAAATTCTTGTGACTCATTTTATTGAGATATTTACTTTATTGAGATATTGCTTTTTTGGTCTGGAACCAAACCCTGCAATATCTTTGAGGTCTCCCTATACTCAGAAAAGGCGCTGTGGTATGGGTGCAAAGACCTTAGGGTTGATGTACAACTCCATTGGTTAGTGACTGGTAAATTGGAAAAGAAACAGAGGCCCAGTTTTCTTGTTTGTTAACATAGATAAAAGTATCCTCTTATAGTTTATAGAGTTGTTATATGGATTAATAGAAAAAATGTAGGGTAAAATATTTAGAACTTTATAGGTTTTTGTACAAAAGGCAGCAGTGTCTTGCACAAAAGAGAAATTCAGTGATATTTTGTAATCTCGCTTGAGACATTTTTCTCTTCCTTCTGAATATTTGGTCTCTTTAAAACAATTCATTCTAGCAAAGCCAAAATTTTTCCATCTTAGAGAAAAAATATTTAGGTTTTAAACTAATTTTTCATATTCAAAAAACTAATTCTTTTTGTACTCTGGCTTTTGTAAAACAGTTATTCTTTTCATATTTCTGCTTTTAACTAAACTTATTTCATTGAGCTTTAATACACTTTCCTCATCTAAAGTTTGGAAAAGTTATCAAGTCCAGCCATTTTAATTTTCATCAAAAGGCTGCCACACATGAAGGACCAATGGGTTGAATTTCTCTAGCTATAATTAAAAACAAATTAGCCTCCAAGTAATACCTTTCTTTATTAATCTCTTCCAATTGCACTTCCTGGACAGTTCCTTTGCAATTGGTTTAAGATTTTAATTCAACTTCTTAGGAAAGAGTTAAAACTTTAAAAATGCATCAGTGACATAGTAGCCAATAAAACCATTACAATAGTCACAATTTCAATTTACTTCCTAAGTGCATTGTTAATCCGAAGCCCAGTATTTAACTGATGTTTGTAACTACCTAAAATTATAAGATCAGTGACCACCACATTCAAAGTATAGAATAGTTCCATCACACCGAAATCCCTTCCTTGATCTGACTTCTGTGTCAATGATTTTCTCCTTTTTCAGAATGTCATGTATGTGGAATCATTTAGTAGGTAGACTTTTGTGTCTTTTTAAAATTTCATTCAGTATAATGTTTTTGAAATTCATCCAAGTTCTTGCGTGTATCAGTAGTTCCTTGCTTTTTATTGCTGAATAGCATTTTATTGTGTAGATATACCATAATTTATTTATTATCCATTTTCGAGTTGAAGGATGTTTGAGATGTTTCCAGTTTTGAGTGATTATAAATAAAAATGCTAAAACATTCATTTACAGGTCACTGTGTAGACATATGTTTTCAGTTCTCTTGATAAGCGTGGGATTGCTGGGTCATATGGTAGGTGTATGTTCAATATAATAACAAGGTGGCCATGCCATTTATGTTCCCCAGAACAAGGTATAAGAGCTCTAATTGACAGAGAGACAGAGAGAGATTTAAGTAATTGGCTCAAGTGATTGTGGATATGAGGGCTGGTAAGTCTAAAATCCATAGGTCAAGGCAGCAGGCTGCAATTTCAAGAGAACACTCCCATGTTCATCACAGAATTATTCACAATAGTCAAGAGGTAGAAACAACCTAAATATTCAATGCTGGGTGAATGGATAAAGGAAATGTGGTATATCCATACAATGAAATATTATTCAGCCTTAAAAAAAATAGGAAATCCCATCATATGCTGCAACATGGATGAACTTTGAGGACATTATGCTGAATGATATAAGCCAGTCGTAGAAGGATGAATACTGCATGATTTCACTTATATGAGCTAGCGAAGGTAGTCAAACTTGTAGAAGTAGAAAGTAGAATGGTGATTGTCAGGGGTTGGGGGAAGGGAAGTGAGGGAAATGCAGTTCAATGGGTATAAAGTTTCAGTCAGGCAAGATGAAAAACTTCTAGAGATCTGAGGTACAATGATGTGTTTATAGTTAACAATAATTACTGTTCATTTAAAAGTGTGTTAAGAGTGTAGATCTCATGTTATTATTTTTTTACCACAATTAAAAAAAGAGTTAATATTGCAGTCTTGCATCTGAAGGCTGGAAACTCAGGAAGAAGTTCTATGTGGCAGTTTGGAGGCAAAACTCCTTTTTCATCGGGAAACCTTAGCCTTTGCTCTTAAGGCCTTCAACTGATTGTTTGAGGCTCACCCACCTTATGCAGAATAATCTTAAAGTCAACTGATTATAAATGTTAAACACATCTAAAAAATACCTTTATAGCAATATCTAATCTAGTGTTTGGCCAAACAACTAACTATATTCACTATATTCTAGCTAGGTTGACACATAAAATGAACCATTACATGCTCTAAGAAATCTTTGTTCAACTTAAGATTACAAAGGTTTTTCTTTTATTTTTTTTACTAAAAATTTGTAGTTTCAGATTTTGTATTTAGGTCTATGGTCCATTTTTAGTTACTTTTTGCCTGTGGAATAAAATAAATGTTGACATTCATTTTTGACATGCATAGTGAGGGCATATGCAAGTCCAATTGTTTCACAACATTTGTTGAAAAGACTATCTTTTCTTCATTAAATTACCCTCCACATTTGTCACTTATCATTTAACCATATATGTGAGAGTCTATTTCTGACTGCCAGTTCTCTTCCATTGATCTGTATGTTTATTCTTATTCCAGTTCCAAAATTGTCTTGATTACTGTAATTTTGAGATAAAATAATGATTCCTTCAATTTTTCTTCTTTTTCAAAATTGTTTTGGCTATTCTAGGTCCTGTGCGTCCCCATATAAATAATATAATCAGCTTATCAATTTCTGGGTGGCCATGTCAGTTACTGCTAATGTTGTGCAGGTCCATGTCCAGGGCACAGATGTGTTTAGAGAAGTGAAGTCCAGTCTGTTCTTTTGGCCACTAAGTGCATTATTAGCAGCCTGGGGAAGGCTGGAAACTGTGAGAGGGATGACTTGGGCTCTTGGGGCTATGAAAGGTGTAGGCAATGGCTCATCACAGACTTGATTCTGCCCATACGAGGGGTAGAAAGGCTGTTACAGAAATGGGTCATTCTCCGTTCATTTGCATCATTAACTTAAATTATTGGCTTTCACCCTTCCCCCCTCCAAAAAGTATGAAATCTCATTCGTTCTCCTTTATTTTGTTAGTAATTTAGTTCTCCTGTCCTCTTCCTGGTCGTCATTTCCCCCATGCTACTGAGCAGTGAGCTGTATTTAAGTATCCCTTTAATTCATAACTCAGAAACCACTGTTCAGCACCTTTTATGCATAAAACAACTAAGGATTCATGGGGTATACTAATCCAATGAGAGAAAGAGATGTGCTGATCCTAATAAAAGGCGATGTATTAAGTCAGGGACGAGGATCCTTTTTTCATATATAGCTTTTTAAAAAATCTTGTAAGAGTGGAATTGCATGATTTGAATTTCAAAGACACAATTAATGTTCCTTAATGTTTCTCAGTTTGTTCCCAAGTATATTTTAGGACAAAGGAAGAATAAAAGTTAGCAGTTTCATTACCAGGTCACTGTTGTTCTTTTCCTAATATTTTCCAAATACTTCATATCCAAAGAACAAAATTATAAGGATGATGCAAAGAAAGTATGCTCAATATGTCTCCTGTCTTTGGGGTTTATTAGTTTTCAGAAAAGAAAGAGGAATGCCCTCTACCCAACGTCATTGCGTCTCCCCACTCTCCTCTACCCTACCCAATGACCACCCAATCTGTCCATCTTTCTGTTCTCATATACATTTGAGGATTGGAGGGGTTTCTCATAGAATTCCAAGATGGAAGTAGCTCATCAATATACAACTTCTGTAGGAAGTGTGCTTAAAGCTTGATCCAATGAAGCAGATATAGTTTTGATGAATAAAATAAAAGGCAAAAGCTTGGATTCGATATTAAGATTCAAATTCATATTACTATAAGTAAGGTCCCATAATAATGTTCAGATCCAGCAATCCATATATCTACAGCGATTCTTAATTAAAATCAAGTCACTATTAAGTTTTGTGTTGTTAAACTGTGGCCTTTGACAAGTTTAATACTTTGGCCCATAAATCATCTTAAGCTTCCTCAGGACAGTTTACTGTTGATTTGTAGGAACTTATTTTTAATTATAGACAGAACCTAAATCTCTATGATAAAAGAGTTTAGCACCCATCTTCACTATTATTTCTAAGTTCTATTTTAAAGATCAAGATTGAGAAAGAACTCTCATTTCTCAAATAAGGTTGAACATACATATATATAAATATGTATTTATAAATATTCTCAGTACACCTACTTTCACTCTAATTTATGCCTTTCTTTAGAAAAATGCAATTAGTCATCAAGTGGGAGGGGATCATGTGGAAATAGAAGATGGCCTTGGTTAAAAATCTAAGTGATAGCAATAACTTTTGCTTTCAAAAAAAGTCCCATATTATTGAGTTTTCTTATTAACTTGTCTAGGTCAGTATTTCGCAACATGGGAAGTCTTAATACCATATTCCCTCTCCTTATTTTCTTTTATTCCAAAGATTCTACCTTTGATGTGGGCTAGACTTCCTGGTGCCTATTTTTAAGATTTCACCTTCTCATTTTACTATGATTCCTTCCCATTGAGAACAGCTGTCTTATATCAGAGTAACATCATTTTCTGTGAGATTAAGACTCTTGATCTAGAGGAGGAACTAAGTATTGGGAGATATGGCTAATGACTACCATTTTAGCCCCTCTCCCCAAATGTATGTTGTTCAAGGTAGCAGGAGCCTAGTGGGGACCCAGGCCTGCTTGGGAACATATGCTCTAGATCAAATAATAGTCCTAGCATCAGACTAAAATTTAGAAAGGAGTGTGTTCAGGGTACTATATGTTTCTAGTATATTCTTTGAAGTTAAAGACAAGCCTTAACTCATTAAATAAAGCAAATTATTTGATGGCAAACTGTCTTCTGAGCGATTGTTTTTATATACAGTTCTTTTAAAGAAGTACTACTTTAATTCTATTAAATGTTCTTATGTCTTTATAGAACCTAAACTCAAATGATTAGCTCCCCATTAGCCATAGGGTGTCTTTTAGCAATAAAGTTATTCTGTTATAACATGATATATACAAAAGGGTTTGTGTTCTGCAAATTCACACATTTGAAACAATAGGGCCTATGGGAAAATAATTTTAGGGACAGACCACTCAAAACCCATGTAACTTTACATCCAGAGCCCTAAGGAAACAATAATTGGGGACCTTGGAGATAATTTGGACAGCGTAGACAGTAGGATGCTCAAGGGATGTGAAAATTCGCAAAGACAGTTGATTAGAAATGCTGGCTTGTGGGCACTGGGAAAAGTCGGGTGTTAATAGAACTTTGAGCACAGGAGAATCCTTCAAGGCTGGGGTGAGCTCCCTGGGAGGAAGCTGTTAAAATACAGATGGAAGACCTCCTGGCCTGTGCAGCAGCTGGGGTGAAGGATATTTCCTAATAAAGGTCATAATTCTATTCCCTCTTCTGTTTCCACTTGTCTATAAAAAAATCCCATATGAATCAACATAACAGTCAACACATACTGATATCACTCCCTTATTCACCAACTGTTTATGAGCTAGTTTAGGGTTAATAGAAACACAGATCATAGGTAGAAAGACTGGGCTGAATTTCTTTGTAATTGAGGGCAGTTCTCTCCCTGCTGTGTAGCAGAATTCTGAGCCTGGCTCCTCTATGACTACAATTAAACAGCCCCTAAGCTGAGACAAAACATTCTACCAGAAAAGGATGACCAAATTATTGGCAAGTGAATATTTTCCTCTGTTGTGGCTTGTTGGCTGCTTACTAATTATATGCAATTTATCAAACTTAATAATTGCTAAATATTAGTTGCACTAAGTAGCAAAATGGAGAGGTTGTTCTCAATCAAGAGAACAATGATTTCATTTCCTAAAAAAAGAATGTATTTCTTTTCTATTCATTAGTTTCCTAAACCTAAACCAGTTTGTCGAATGAACTTTGAAAAAATAATGATGATGGGTTTCTCTGGTGGCGCAGTGGTTGAGAGTCCGCCTGCCGATGCAGGGGACATGGGTTCGTGCCCTGGTCCGGGAAGATCCCACATGCTGTGGAGAGGCTGGGCCCGTGAGCCATGGCCGCTGAGCCTGCGCGTCCAGAGGCTGTGCTCCGCAACGGGAGAGGCCACAGCAGTAAGAGGCCCACGTACCGCAAAAAAAAAAAAAAAAAAAAAAAAAAAATGATGTACATTTAAGTAGAATTTGATACCGATTGACTATCTCCCTAGGAATGTCCACCTTATGAGGCAGTCTGAGTATACCCCAGTGAGAGCAGATGATGATTTTTTAAGACATCTAGCATGAAATGTAGTAGAGAATTTCTTCTACAACTATTATAAAGAGGGAAAATTGAGCAGTGGGTTGGATTTTAAATATATTGATATTTTAGCTTGTTACTCTTCCCAATGATATTAACGTGGAAGAACATACAAACAGTTATGGTACTTAACTCTGTTTTTTTTTCCTAGATAATTTATTGAAGTCATGCCTGAGTAATCATTTTTAATAAGGGAAACATTAAATGATCATCTGAAATTTCATGTTGCATTGAAATTTCATTTCAGGATAAACATGCTTAAACTATATTCAGGGGAGGTGTCACTATTTAAGTCCACACAGATTTTCACTATTCATTTCCTTACTTCTAATTCATGATCACCTACAATTCTGAAGAGATAGCCTAAATATTATTTACAAAATATTCAGTTCTAATGAACTGTAAGAGATTCTCTTTTATTGTTGTTGGATTCAGCTTGTGATTTTTCTTCAAACTTTCCAACTGGAGAAGTTGACAGTGGGTACATTTGTAAGGAACCCATCTCCTATTAAATACCAATCTCCCTAATTCTCAGTTTCCTAAAAGAGGAGAGATAGCCAGATTAAATTTAACAGGACTCCAGGGATTTGTACTGAGTTATTAATTCTTGTTTTTGTCTTTTTGACAAGGATGTGCTGCACTTTGGGAACTGAAAATTCATTCTGGAAAGCCTCTTTGACTTTTCATGTTTGTAACACAGATGTTGGTCTTCAAATTCTCCTGCCTGTTGGAGTTTTATATCTCACAAGCTATTTATGTACAAACGTGTTAACTACCATTCCGGGCTTCTTTCAATCTGTTTTGAGGGTTGTAAAGGACTCTTTTTCCTATATTTTGCTTGTATTTAAAAGTGTATAGATTATGAGTGGGTAAAAGTGAAAATTTTAGAATAAGACTCTCTGCCTGTGTTCAAACTCTCTATTATCCAGTCATGTGTTCTTGAGCAACCCATATTTCAAAGTAATATTAGTACTTACCTTATAAGATTGTTGAAAAGATGACTTTATATATATAAAAAGTGTTTATAGTGGCTAGCATATAATAAATATTATATAAATATCAGGTATTTTTATTATTATTCTTTTTCTCTAATAATATTCTTAGCTTGCAATTTTCCAAATTATAACAGTCATAGAAGTCAGTGGTAAAAAGAAGAATAAATAACCCATTAATAAAAATCAATTATCCATCTCCCTTCATTATTTATATGCTTACAGGTAGGTGCCTTTATTTTTTTAAATTATTTTCTCAGAACTCAGCTTGTCTGTCTTGAAATTTTAAGAGATGTCGCCACGTTGCTTTTTCAAAATGGCTGGAACAATCTACATTTCTACCAGTGAGAATAAATTTTTCCTCTTGTGACATAAGGAGGTATACCTTGCAGTTCATTACCCCTCTTCTCAAATGTGTCTACTCTGATATACACTCAGCTTATCTTTTGAGATTTTTAACGTCCATGATTGCATATATTTTTATTTCTAGAAGCAATTGTTTTTAAGTTTGTATTCTTTTTTTTTTTTTGCGGTACTTGGGCCTCTCACTATTGTGGCCTCTCCCGTTGCGGAGCACAGGCTCCGGACGCGCAGGCTCAGCGGCCATGGCTCACGGGCCCAGCCGCTCCGCGGCATGTGGGATCTTCCCGGACCGGGGCACGAACCCGTGTCCCCTGCATCGGCAGGCGGACTCTCAACCACTGCGCCACCAGGGAAGCCCCAAGTCTGTACTCTTATTTGTGAAAATTTTCTTGAGTGTGTTGATCTTTGCAATTTTATTTTTATGTCTTTAAATATTTTATACAAAGAAATTCTGAGAGTGTTAATGTCTTTAGCCCTTGGTTTTCTAAATCTGTTATTTCATGTGTTGATGTGATGTCATATTAATCTGTGGGAGTCCTGAGGTCCTAGTTAGGGATATTTTCCTTTAAAGGGCATTTGACCCCACTTTTGTCATTGTTTATGTTATTGGGGAACATTCCTATCTCCTATTTCACAGGCCTCTTTGGGGGCTTTTGCATTAGATTGGGAGTCTCAGAATCAACTCTCTTTGTCATTGCTGATCCAAAGGTCCAGGTGTTGGTTTGGAACTCAGTTTTCATGCAAACTTCTTCCTCACCATTGTCCATAGATCTATCCTGGCTTCGCATCACATTGACTCTTTTTCACGTGGGCTGTCATGCTAACTTCCCACTACTGAAATCCTGGCTCCCGCATTTTGGGAACCATCTTCCAGAATCCTGACCATATTCCTGCGTAGCTCAGAAATACACTTTGGCCAACAGTATTAGGAGCCCAGGTTCCCTGTGCTTCCAGGCTCAGTTCTAGTTAGTTGTTCTGTTTATCCTCAATTGGTGGGATAAGCCCTGGAAATCCCTTCCACCTCCAGTGAAACTAGAGAGGCCTCTAAGACAGCATCTCATCAAGAGTCTAGTTGTATTTGGGAAGGGGTGGTATAACTCAGCTCCCAGCTACTCATGATGTTGAAGCAGAAATCCAAGCTTTTTGGGTTTTGCCTCAAATTCCATCCTAACTCTTGAATCCTTGCTGCTGAAGTACCTCATCTACTATGCTTTCCCCCATCACTCTTTTATCCTTTTCTTGATCATGGTAGTCTTACTTCATTGTTGACTCTAATACGTGCTAAGTGGTTCTTTCGAGAAAATCAGAATAATTCATTGTCGATTTTATTTTTCATAGCTGTGCCTTTTATTGGGAAAGCATGTATCATATGAAATTATTTACCTATGCCAGAAATGCCATGGTCTTTCCTAGTAAGCAAAATATCCTAGATTAAGATTGATGAGAGATTCAGCATTCCTTAAGTAATGAAAACAGGAAAGAAAGAAAAAAGACTAAGGAGTAAAGCACTAATGATCCTCAATAGAAAGCAGAGTTCAACAAATATTGGCCTCATGACTGCAGAACATCCCTAATGTCGTCTAGCAACAGCCACTAAATATACATATATTTTTGTTAAGCCGAGTTTGCAAATGGTCCTGAAATCCAAATAGGAATATTTGGATTTTCCCAAAATGTCCTCTACTTATTCCTGGGACACACACACAGACGCATACACACCCTCATTTGATACTCTCAAAGCGAAGGATCCCTGCTGTTTTCATATGCTGCTACCATGTTCTTCTCCCTCTCCCTTTCTTCTTGTGCACATCTGCCCCCCGCGTTTTCATGAGAAAGAGGTGCTCGCCATGAGAATGCCAGTGCCTGAGCCAGCGGTATGGGATCTACAGCTTGGTTTGCTGCACTAGTCTGGATTCCATGCAGGGACTAAGAAAATGCTCCTTTCCACCAAGCTGTGAGCCCCAATCAGCTCTGCTTGTGCCCTATGTCTTACAGAGGGCTCACAGCTCCCACAGAACCATTCCATCTCTCTTGGCTCTCACACTGACCTGCCTCAACTTGTCTCACAAATCAGTCCGACTGGCTTCTCGTCCTTTTCTCTAGTGACTAAAACCTACTCCAAAGGGCTGGTCAGAGAGGTCCCTACTGCCCTCATGCTTCTCCCTCTTCTGTCTCCCAACAGTTAACGATCACAATGCCCCTGTAAATAGCAGTGGGACTTATAAGATCCTGGGCTGAAGTGGAATGGGGAGGGGCACAGCCTGAGTGCACCAATATTGTTTGAAACCAGACCCAGGTGGCTAAAGTATCCTTTTACTAAAGTTAAACAAGTATTTAATAAGCTAGCTTTAGCATTCCATTCCTTTATTGCCTATGCTGATAAACTCAGCCACCAATAAGGGAGCAGTGACATCATCAATAAAGAACACTAGGGCAAAATGGGACAATCACTTTTTTTTTTTTTGACAGGAAAGTAGGATTTATGGGTGGGCATGAGTAAGGAGGGGGCAGCGCCGAAGCTCTCATGAGTGCGGGGTCCGCCATGTGTCCAGGGGCCACGAGTAGGGATGTATTTGACCCTACAGCCGTCTGTGATGAGCCACCTTTCTGCCACCATGTTTTCAAATTCATCTGCATTAAACTAAGTAAATCCCCACTTCTTGGAGATGTGGATCTTCTGGTGGCCAGGGAACTGAAACTTGGCCCTGTGGAGGGCCTTAATCGCATGCTCCTTGTTCCGCAGCTTGGTATGGATGGACATGATGACTTGGGCAACGTGGACCCTGGCCACTGTGCCCTGGGGCTTTCCAAAGGCACCACACATACCTGCGTGGAGCCTAGACTGGGGACAGCATGCCAGTCATGAATGTCCACTGGAAAAAGCTGTCTCCAAGTTCCCTTGGGGCAAGCGGTACAGGCAACAGGCTGCGTACACTACCGAGGAGGCTGCGGTTTGCAGCCATTGCACACCAGGCCCCCATGGAGAAAAGAGCACAGTCGGCTTAACTGGCTGCAAAGGGACAGTTACTTTGGAACAGAGTTATTTGATAACAATGAATTAAAGGTCCCAAATCTCATTTTGTATATATATATACACACACACATAAATATACATGGATATAAATTCTTAGAAAGAGACATTTTGAGTATTTCTTATGCTTATAATCTAAAGATTATTCAAAATTAAAGAAAAAAATTAACACTGTTAGACTGTGTATGCATATATATACATGCATGTACAGCCATCTATGACATGATCATCTGTTACACATTTACATATACTAGTATATATATACTCACACGTTTCAATAATAACATGTCTTGTATTTGAAAACATGAATTTCTGAAGGAGTCCTAAGCACAGACAAGTAAAAAATAAATAAAGCTATGTTTTAAATTGAAAATTGGAAGAAAATTTCAAATTTTTATTCACACCAGTTTGAAAGTAATAAGAATCTAGAATAGATGACATATATATTTTAAGTTTATCAATGCAGCAACGTTTATTGAAATTCTGCTCAATGCTAAATCTGACAATGAGGGACAGTATTTTTTCCCCTACCTTCATCCCTCTCTTCTTCCTCTCTTCCTTTCTTTCCTCCATCACAAATGATTTCAAGGACACTGATTGAAATTCTGATTTACATTCTTCTCATTTAACACACTGTATGTTTTTTACATATAAAAATATTTTGGCTTCTTTTGATAATTTATTTTAATTAATGCTTCAACCTTTAGCTGGACAATTTTGTCCTTTAATAAATATTTGATGGATTTTGTGTTAATATAATTTTTAAAAGATTTTTGTCTTTCTAAGTGTTAAAGTAGTATGTGCTACATAATAGAAAGTTTTAAATTTCAAAATTTAAATCCAGAAAGCCCAGTGATAAAGAAATGGTTATGAAAATATGATATAGCCAGATATTGGGATGTTGCACAACTACGAAAGTAGTTTTTTTTATATATATAATAAACTGGTAATATAAGATGGTAAGTGGAAAAGGACATAAAGTGGTATATGTGGTGTACTTTATATTTCAGTAATAGGCATCTATTTCATTATAAAGATATTTGTGCATTTATGTGTATTTAGAAAAGTTTATTAAGGATACATGAATATAAAGCTTTGGTCTCAGTATTCAGCTAAAATCTGCTATTGGGTTTCATCGTTGAGTTTTGGAAGTTCAAAGACCCACTTAAGTGTCATTTATGAAAGCCCTGAACTTTGCATGATCAGTGATCATATGATCGTATTTGTTATCATCATAGATAAGCATCATGACAATGTCAACAGTGCATATAAAGCCCATCTTTGGGGTTTGTCATTTAATATCAGATTATCTGAATATCCATTTCAAATATAGGTAAGGATTTTTGTTGAAACTTCTGTTAAATCTTTATGTGCTTTATACGATAAAATTCAATTTTTCTGGGGGAGTATGAAGTATTTATTGTAACCATCAAATGCAGCACTAATTAATTATTCTGAAACTGTTAAATCCACATATGTAGCCATTTATTGAGAACATTCAAATGTTTAAATTTATCAAGAGATAGATTGGGAATAGGAATGTTAAAAGAGAGGACATAGATAGCTAGATAACGTTTGGAAGAATATATATTTTTTAAACCAACTAATGCTTATAAAACTCTGAATAACATACTGCAAAATAAGAGGTATTAATCTACATTATAATACCAATGTCGATGTTTGCAGATGTTTTAGCCACAGTATATGTGGTTAAAATTCAATATTTATACATTAAACAAAACAAGAACGCTACATGATTCTTAGATATTTAATTCCATTTGGCCCAAGACTTTCTAGCAAAGAATTTGTTTTGTAATTTCTGGTTTATTCTGCTGATGAAGTAAAAGTAGAATGCCAACTCTACCACTCAACATTTCATGAGAAGGAAAAGCATAAAAACCATATCAGTGATCAATCATATTTAATAGGACTTTTTAAAAAAGATTATACAGAAACCAAAAAAATAATAATAATGGAGTGTTAGGAAATAACAGTTACTCTTAAATATCTTGCTTCTTCGCTGACTTCATTTGACAGTGAACATCTATTTTCTGCTGTGAAAGTGCAGTATATTGACTGCAGCAGCAACCCGGGACCTGACGGCAAGGAGGAATTATTCTTCCTGTACCACAACTGTGAAGCTTTAAAAATTTAACCACTAAAACTTTTGGTAAGCTAGTTGAACTAAAATATGATATTTTGGTAATGTTTCCAGTTTACTCTTGATCTCAGCCGGTCATTACAGGATGTTGATATTCCAGGTTAAACAGAGCATTATAACCTCTGGCTTTTGGCACTTGGAAAAATGTATGTTCAGAGCCTCTCTGAATATACACATTCATAGAAATTATTTATTAGTTTTATCTCTGGACCTTGATGTGTATTTTAGTTCTTTCTTCTTTTCTGGCTTCATTAGGTTGTTATTTGAGACACTTGACTATGTCAAAATGCCAACATCCATAAAAGTGATTAGTGTTTTGGAATACAGAGATATTTCTTTAATAATAGGATGAAATTCCGTGTTTTTGAATATGCAGTGAACCAAATCATCAGTACCAAACATAAATGTGTGGAACAAAAATATGATATAACACAAAGAACTTAAAATGTGTCCATTACTGTTGATCTCAATGCTGCAGTTATAAAGGGATTATTTACACAACAGGTATTTGTGGATCCCAAATGATGTGGTGAGTGCCGTGTAAGCTATTATGGAAGAGGAAGTAAATAATATTAATAATAATAACCATAACAACTATCATTTGTTGAAAGCTCATTATATGCAGGGATTATCCAAAAGCATTCTATACTTTTAAATACTCAAAATAAAAATTTGACATTTTAAAGATAAGGAAAATAAGACTAGTTGGGTAACTTGCTCCAAGCCATAAAATGACGAGTATAAGCACCAATTCTGATTAGTGTCTACATAACTCCAGCACCAGAGTGCTAACACCGTGCACGGTATGAAACATCACTGCTCAGTACACCTGGAAGGGGGAGACGCATTTAACATACAGCAATGAATCTGTGAACAAGAAAAGAGGTTTCAGTGGTGTGGTTACAAACATATATGTGGTTAGAATTCAAAGAAAGAGAGGACTGAGGGCTGGGCCTTTAAGGGTAAGCTGAGATGTATTTGGAGGAAAAGAAGAGGGAAAACATTCTAGGTAAATGATCAATAATGTGAACAAAGATACTTGAAAATGTTGATTTCTCTAGGGAAGTAGGGAAGTGTTTTTGGTAGAAGGAGTAGTGAGTCCACCACTTATACTATTCCCTTAAACATATTTCCAAATTTTAAATCTTTATATTAAATACCTTAGATGTCTTGTTATTCAGTGACTTATATTAAAGATACAAATTCTGATATGGGACTACTTAAAGCATTTCATAATAAGTAGAGTGCTGTGTTAAAATTGACAATATATCATTTTAAAGTTAACAAAATGGAAAATGGAATGAGTCTAATACTATCTCAATATTTCAGCATAAATATTTCCTTTTCGTTTTCTACCATTGCAATGAGGTAGGTTGTTGAGGAGGGATTTCTCATTTACAGATAAGGATACCACAACAGAGAGAGTAATTTGCCTAGGGCCACACAGCTACTTATCAGAAGAGAAGGGATTCTAAACCTGCGATTTTGGGGAGCCAGAGCAAGTCAAATTTTATAGAAGTTTATAGCTGCTTCTCATCTATTTTTCCGCCTTCAGACAATCCTACCTTCCAGAAGAAAACTTACTAAATTCAGCTGCTATCACCTTTTCACTTAAAAAAATTGTCTACTACTTTGGCGTTGTCTCAAAGCTTGATTTCTGAGACTAAAATATCAAAACTTTATGTAAGCGTATAACTTGTGATTGGGTCAGTTATTACATGAAAAATAGTTATCATTCTATGCCTATTCATTGATTATAAGACTCAAAATATTTTATAGAAAGTCATTGATGTGTTATATTACTATATCACTGTATACTTGATTTTTCATTCCATGCTTTCTTTTAATCAAGAAAAGTACAAAAATTCTTACAGTGAGGCAGCTCAGTATTGGATTTGGACTGCACATTTGATGGAATTCAGTGGTACAATTTTTTTCCCCAGTAAACTTGTGATAGTACATATATTGCTTTTCTAAAATGCACTTTTTAGATGCCAGTTTCTGGGGGAGAAGATTGCAGAGGTAGATTTAAAGGTAGCCATTAGAAGCCAGACATACTATCAGAGACTCCAGGACTCTCTTTACTAGTCAAATATTAGGGATTGAAACATATCCATGGTACTTAAGTGCATCAGAAAATATGTGTGTGTGTGTGTGTCTTTGGGAGGAGGGGAGGAGGGAGCAGAAAAATATTAGAATTAAATTATTTAATTCCAAATTCTTATTCTGCCATCATGAATCAGAAACACATAGGTGGTTAAGAATGTCTGTTGTCTACACTGTGGACTCCTGGGGAACAGTATTGTGGAGAGAAGCAGGAGAAGACACCACTTCTAGCTGGGTGCTGCTAATTCCCCACTCTATTCCCAGGGGTAAATAATTTGAAGACAGGAGACTTGGTTTCCTATGGGCAGAGTACATCAATGACAGTTGGTACATTATTAGAATTTCATATTACTCAACTGAAAACGTGTCTACAGGACCACTTTCTAAGTTCTAGGGAGCTGCACAAATGCTTTGTTGTTATCATTAGAGCCAACACCCATAGTTGATGGAATTCACCCACAAATGAATTTTGGAATCTCTTACTAGAAATGTTTCCCTTATTGTTTACCTTTCCACAACACCAGAGAATCTCCATTCACCTCCAGGATGCCTTTGGAAAACCACAGGAATTATTTCCCAGTCATTCTCTTTAGCTTGAGGTTTCCTACCAGGAGGCTGAATATGGAATGGCATTGAAATTCTGCAAGAACTACACACAGGTTAAAATGTTGTGCAGATTTGAGACATGCATGAAAAGGAAATCTATTAAAGTGAAAGCAGAGGTCATATTAAGGTGATGAGTACTTTTTCTTTTTTCATTAAATAACATTCCTATAACTGGTTTAATAAAATTTCCAGAAGAACCAAAATAACATAAGTCAGGAAAGAACAAATACTTAGGTCTTTAAAAAGTGTCAGTGTTGCTTCTTGACAAAGTTCTGGAGCAGAAACTCTATCATAGATATACAATTATGGTAATTACATGGTTTTTCCTTTTTTGTATTTTAAAACCACAGCAATACCGCAACATTTGGAATAGTGAACGAGCCTGAGTAACTTTAGGGGAAGGTCTGTGTCAATAAATGGCTCCATTTGCATCTCATGGATACAGTTTAGTGTATTTCAGTAGGAAATCGTATTGCTGCAAATTAGATACTGTAATTAGATATTTTTCCCAGCTTTAATCTTCATAATGAAAATATGGTCAACTCCACATCTAAATTTACTTTTATTTTCCTGGTTTTAAGAGCAGGCTTTAAGACACAACTTGTATTTTCAGTTGTGCTCATTGAAAATATCTGTAACTTCATGGAGGAATGGTCTATATTTACAGTCGGCAAAGCAACTGAACTAGAAAATCTAATGTTATGTTTCTGCTGATTTACTGTCACTTTAATGGTATGTTATCACAATCCTCTTACACTTTTATAGTCTAGGGTAGTTTTAGGTTAACACACATTTAATGAAAAGTGAATTGAATGGTACCAGGCATACGCAAATATAACTGCTATCACCTGAGTGAATTGCCTCTTAATATTACACATACAACTTTATGAAATTCAATCCTGTGTTGTTATAATTGAGAGAGCAGAATTTTAGATTCCTAATAGGTTTGAGATGAGATAGAAAACAAGTTTGTTTGATATTCGATGCCTCGTTTAATGATATATTTGCCCTTGTTCATGGGCAGCCAGGGCTGAGGGTGCAGGGTGGGACAGATGTTCTTCCCTCTTTTGAAGCAAAAACACTTTCCTCTTCTTTTGGGGGAGAGGAGAGAACTTCACAGAGGAAGAGACAGATGAACTTCACAACATCCAACGATAATGCCCAACTATACAAAGAGAAGTGAGGGCGCATTTTTGAACAAATTATCCACTATTAACAGTCCCCTCTCAAAAGTTTCTTTTTCTCCTTTATTGTTTAAATTTGTCTAACCATACGTTTGAAGGGGGAAACCACTGGAAATACGGACTTACTTTATAAGACGTCATCTATATAAAAGAAGATATAAGAAATAGAGCATCTTAACTGATGTGATAGGTAGGTGAATTGTACGGAACCCTGGTTTTTGTGCTCGCGCAGAAGAGACCTATGTTCCAAACTAGATTCCACTACTTTTCCTTAGAGGAGGTCTTATTTGCCTCATTATTTGCACAACATAGGGTCATCTGAGATTGTCTCAAAGGTCACCTGGAAGTCTTTCATTCTATTATTCAGAATAAAGCCTTGAATTCAAGGATAAGCTTACAAAGTCCTACAGCTGCGGGGCTCATATCATTTTACTTAACCATCTTCATCTCCTCTGATGAAATAAGTTTTTAACTTTTTTCAATTTCCTTAAATATCCCAGCCTCCTTCGATGCTAGTCGAAGCTTTAAAAGAGCAGATGTGGGAAGAGAGCAGGTTGAATAAGTGCCTTTCATTTGTAAGAATAAAAAAGTAATTTTAGTTTAAAGAATATATCAATAAGACAATCAAATGAGCAAATAAAAACAGAAAGACATTATGATTCCACCTTTCCTCACCTGTAAATAATCAGACTAGTATAGAAATCTCATTTGCAAATTATGCCTAGCCCACATTCTGAAGGAAAACTCACTCATATATTCTAATTCTTGCTTTCTTCTTTTAAGTTTTGCTTAAAGAGTAATTATAATTGGGGGAAGCCAGAACCCTGGCTTTGGATCTGGAAGAGTTAGCAATATTATCCACTGCCACTGTGTTTTGGTGTCCAGACTGAGCTACTTCTGATCTTGGGAAAAGCAGTCTGTTTACAGGAACTTTGGAAGTAGGGGTGGAGATTTGAGTGACTAAGTCCTGTCTGCAAAATGGATCTGTGATTTTTATTGCTTAAAAAAGAAGAGGAAGAAAGTGAAAATAAACTTCTATTAATATTTCTGCAGCTAGAATTAGCTGATTGCATTTGCATTTGATGTTCACAGCTTTCTGCTTTTAGAAACCACCAACAGTCTACTTGGCTACACAAAAGTAAAACAATATCTAGTCAAGAAAAGCAACATTTGTGACAGTCAAGCATAACCTGCTTTGCACCAAAATGTGAAAGGATTGTCTTCCCTTAATGAAGAGATATTTATGATGTGAAATTATTTTTGGCTTCTTCTAGTTGAGGCCAGAGGCTGAGATTTGAAGTCTGGAGTCTGAGAGACAGAGAGCAGCAGACAGCGGGTGCTACTTGAGATAGATGGGAAAATATCAATAACCCAGCACAAGGCCTAAGAGAGGACATGGCCAAGCAGAAAAACTGGCAGAGGAGGAAATGCTAGTTGGGGCAATAACTTGAAAAAAAATTTCAGGTTTCAATTTCCTTCCCTGCCCCATAATTCCATTATAGGAAAACCTTAATAGCATTTATTGAACACTTAGCTTTTTGTTAGGTGTGTGCTGAGGAATAAAAGGGAAGGGCATCAGTTAGCAGTCTGGAGCAAAGTGAACTGTGTAGAAGGGTGGCACATGAAATGGTATGTGAAGGGCAGAGGTGATATACAGAGAAAGGTGGAGTAAGATGGGCAATAATGATAATATTAACATTTGGCAAGAATTTAGTAGGTGTCATGCATTTTCCTAGGTTCCACAGGGACTCCTGAGGGGCCCAGAGAATATTTTGGGGAGGGGCCTAGACTTCCTCTAACAACACAGTGTGTGGCTTGGTGTACTACTAATGGGCTGTTAAAGGGAAGGTGAGCCTCCAGAAGCCTAGAGGCCCCAGGGAACCTCAACGTGGCTGCTCTTATACATTTACATCAAAGGAGAGCACTCATATGCACAGTCTTTATTTCCAGAATAGGACTTTAGGCAGTGCGGAAACAGTCAGTGACATGGAAAACAATCCTATTATCTATTGAAAGAGCTAATGCTGTCTGGTCACAAAAGCCAGAATCTAAGGATCAGAATTCCAGTTCAACTCTATAACATATTAGCTCTGAGCTCTGGGGCAAACCTCATGACTTTCTCGAGTTCCATTTTTCATACCACAGAAGGTAAGAAGATGAAATGAGATTGTATGTAGAGATGTTAAATGTAAAGTCCCGTAAAATGTTAGCCATTTTCATACTCTTCTTTTTATCCCTTTTTCTACTTTTACCATAAAATATTAGTGGAATGATAAGTTTGGGGAATAGAATGCGTCAGGAATGAAATTAGTGAAAATGCTAAATTAAGAGCAGGCCTTATCCATAATAGTCTGAGGGTTCCCCCTCCATTCTTCTAGATTCATGGCAGTACTTTTCCAGTTTTTAATATTACCAAGTTATAAAATTTAAAAGAGGAGATAAAACTCTGATTAACCATTGAAAATCTAGTTGAGAAGTATTGGTTAATAAAGAAAAAAAGCAAATATATATATGTTTCTTAATAAGGACTATTATAGAGTAAAATATAAAAATGAATAACAAGGAAAATCAGAATGAGATCCAGAAGTAGAAATATTCAAAGGACACCCTTTTCCCTATTGGCCATGAAAAACCTACAGTATCTAGTGTATACCATACCAGGGCCATGTCGGAAGGGTTAGTTACTTAACAAAACAAAATAAAATGTCTGAAATTCTTTTTAAATAGTTTTAAATAGTAAGATTCTTGGCTCCAAATCAGAAAACCTCAAAGTAAAACTCTCCTCTTGCCAGAATCTAAATGAATTAATTGGCCATTTAAGATTCAGAACTCTAAGAAACAGACATTAGCCAAAGAGTTTTTCAACAGTCATTCTAATTTCAGATAAAATTTTGATATTTATTTTTAAATTAATTTTTAAATAAAAATTAGGAGGTCCAAAAATTTTCGTGGCTTGCTGGAGATCACTGAAGTAAACAGCGAAAATATAAGGACTGTAATCTGCCTCTCCAGACCTATCCTCCAATGCTTTTTCCATTATATTTCATAACCTCTTACATATCCATATATTTCATATAGTTCTTAATATAGTAGAGTCTACCCCACCAGCTTTCTATATTTATTTCTATCATTTAAGGAATGTACTCCTTTTCTAGATTAATGTTTTACAAAGGAAAATAATGAATTTCTTTGGCATTTGTGTGGAAAGGATTAATTTATTGAAGACAATATCTCTACAGGTTGGTGCCCCAGAAAGAAGTTGACCTCCTACAAAACTCCATGGAAACTAGCTACAGCCAAGTGCATGGAACAGTCACGTCGACCAGAAGGCTTGGAATCTGCCCTGGATCACAGTGGTACTCATCTGAGCACGTATGCTGAGCTGGTCGGGTAGAGATGGAGCCACGTTATAGTGCTGTTGTATTATGGCCTCTGATCACATGGTGGAAGTGTTGAAATTTTCTTCATCATAAAGTTCGGAAAGCCCAGGATCAGAGTCCCTCTTCCAGAGTCTGCCATTCAGTGCTGTTACATTGCTGTGAGCTGCACTAGTGTGTGTGGGACAGTGAGGGGCCCAGGTACCTACAGTTAATCCTGTCTCTGTAGTGCTTACTCCAAAGGATCTCCTCCAGGAGGCCTGGCAAGTGTGCTGCTCGACATTTGCTTTTGTATTATAGTCTGGTCTTCAAGAGTTCTATCTATGTATGTAGTCATGAAAATCAAACCAACAGATATTGCTTCATATCTCAATAAGTATCCCTTGTAATGGTTTTATAAATATGTTATATATACATGTATATATATATATATATATATAAATTATATTAGACCAGTATAATATAAGTATAGTAGGTTGAACCATATCAAATTCTAATATTAAACCATTTTTCATTTACAAAACAATAGTAATTTCATATTACCGTCGTTACAAATTTTTTCATCCAGGGCAATGTTAACTTCAGTTACTCAGACTCTTTTTTTTTTTCAATTAAGGAAAGATTTCAACGTTTACTATTAAATATAAGAAAAAAATATATATATGTACAGTTCATATTAACAAATGTTAGCATTTTGCTATATATATATTTATTTTCTTTAGGAAAAAATAATACAGGTAAAATAGAAGTGTTACCAAATCAAACTTGGGTATGCTCGCCTACACGCAGTAAAGCCAATCTACTGACACTGGGTTGTAGTGAAGGAAAATGCAGTGTTTATTGTAAGGCTCCAGACAAGGAGTCCGGGGCAGCTCATGCTTAAAAAGCCCAAACTCCCTGTTGGGTTTCAGGGAAGGAGATTTTAATAGGCAAAGTTTGCAGGGAGGGCTTCAGGGTGTGTAACCCTCCTCTTATTGGTTGGTGGTGAGGTAACAGGGTGGTGCTCCAGGAATCTCAATCATCAGCCTCTGGCTGCAGCCAGTCTGGGGTCCATGTGCCTGTGCTCAGGCTGACGTTACCATCCTCCACCTGGATGGGGGCCTTAGTTCCTGTAGAACTCAGAGATATGTATCAGATTGTCATGTACAGCTCAGGTGGAATCAGGGCCAGGCCCCCATTGTTGCACTATTGTTTCTTTCTGCACTTCCCTAATTAGTAACTGTTTGGTTCTGCCCTTTGGAACTCAGGGAAGGTCTAGGAGGCTGAAACCTTTTTTCTATAAACAAGAAATGGTGGACACAGAAAGGCCTTCTTATCTGGGAGGGCCCACTGGGTCCTGCTCAGTTTTAGAAGGTCGCTTCCTGTCCCTTATTGACTCTTTTCTTTTCCTGTTGTCAACCTAGAGAGATAAATTCTGAAGGAGTCTCTGAGATAAACAATATTATCTTCTTTTGTTATCATTATTTTATGAAAAATATGTAGTATTATTTTATGTTTTAATAATTCTTACATTCTTGGGTGTGATACTGATGTGGTTGTGCAGAAAAATGTCCTTGTTTTCTGGATATATATTATATTTAGATACGGAATGCCATGAGGTTTGCAAATTACTTTCAAATTGTTCGGGAAGATGTGTGTACACACATGTGCATGTGTGTAGGGAGGTAGCAAATGTGACAAAATGTTAACAATAGATTATTTTAGGTGAAGAGTTTAGGAGTGTTTATCTTAGTATTCTCTCAATTTTTTTCTGTAAATTTAAAAGAAAAAGTAAAAGCTTAAGAATTTTAAAGCACTGTGTAACTGAATCACCTAATATGAAATGCATTTGAGATAATTTAGTTTAACTTTCCCTTTCAGCAAACAATAACTTTACACAAAATGCTAATCTTAACAATGTAAAACTAGTGTTTTTCAATGTAAAATGGTGCATCCACTTCAGAAAACAAGTTTTTCGGTTCCTCAGAATGTCAAGCCTGTGGTTACCATATGACCTAGCCATTGTAGATTCCTAGGTATATACCTAAGAGAAGTAAAAACATATGTCTATTATTTCTAATATCCGAAAAGTGGAAACAACCCAAATGTCCATCAACTGATGAATGGATAAAAAATGTGTGGTATATCCATACAATGAAATATTCAGCAATAAAAAGGAATGATGTACAGATACATGCTACTCCATGGATGAACCTAGAAAGTATTATGCTAAGTGATAGAAGTCAGTCACAAAACACCATGTGTTTTGTAATTCCATTTATATGAATATTCCAGACTAGGCAAATATATAGAGACAGAAAGTACATTAGTGGTTGCCTGTGTTATGGAGTCCAAGCCCATACTGCTTGCTGCATGACAGGCCAATAAATCTAGAGAAAAGGTGTTGGGGCGAAGAATAGCGACTTTATTTGGGAAGCCAGCAGATAGAGTAGATGGTGGACCAGTGTCCCAAAGAAATATCTTGCCCAGGTTTGGATGCTAACTTCTTTTATAGAACAAGAGGAGTCAGAGGAGAAAAGGTAAAGGGAAAAAAGGGTAAGTTGTTGCAAATATTTCAGAGGGGATGTGTTAATTTCTTCTTTCTTGCAGCCATTCATAGGCAGGCCTGGTCAGGATGTTTCCCGTGAGCCAAACAAAGGTACTTTATAGCCTCCTGCTCAGGCATGGGAGGCAGGGTTCCTGGAGATGGGCCAGTATGTATACTTTAAGCTACAGGCAGCATCCCTTTAGTGAATAACTTGTAGCAAAAGCAATAGAATACAAAGCTTGAAGTAAAAGAAACAGATCCAGTACAGAGTCAGATTTGTTCTTCCCTATTCCACTTGGGACTGTTGGGTGGGGAGGTGGATATGAAGAGTGACTTCTAATGGAATAGAGTTTCTTTCGGGGGATGATGAAAATGTCCTAAAATTAGATAATGGTGATTACACAACTCTGTGAATATGATAGAAACCACTGAATTGTACACTTTAAATAGATGAATTTTATAGAATGTGAATTATATTTCAGTAAAGCTGTTAAAAATAGTCTTTTTTATGAAGTTAGGAGAAACAAAATATTTTAAGACTGATTGCAAATATAAAACTATATATGATCTTTGCTGATTTTGGATCTTACAAAATGGCAATTTTAATATACTGAAATATGAGAAATAATATTAATGTCAGAGATGAGGAAAGCTGACATGGTAGATTTATCTGAAAATGTAGCAGTTGTACCATTTGTTGCTTTAGTGTTTTTCTGATTATCGTTTAAGCACTATAGCTTATAAAGAGGCTAGAAATTCTTCAGAAGTGCATTTCTTGCTGTTAACCGATGCTTATTTCAATTTTGGATGAAGAGGAAAGAAACACTGAAATTGTATATATTTTTTAAGAAAAAATACTTAGCTCTTATTTTTTCTATTTCAGAAGGGGCAATTTATATGCCAGTTAAAAAATAAATTAAAAGTCTCCTAATACATTAATACTCAATATAAAAGTCACTCACTTAGACCCTTGGGATACTTTTAACTTTTATGCAGCAAAACAGAAACATGAAACAAAAATCTCCATGAGTCTTACTTTCCCTTAGTGGACACAGAATATAAACATTATACATGATAAATAATTGAATTGCATAGTATGTTAGGAAATAAACAAGAGGATTGGGAAAAAATGAGATCAAAGAAAGGGTATCAAGAATGCAAGGGGCAAAAGGTTAGAGTTGCCATTACTGAGATCGGGGAGGCTACAGGAAGAGCAGCTTTTAGTATGTAAGTGTGGGAGTTCAGCTATTCAATTGTGACATGTTGGTCTTGAGATATCTATTAGACATCCAAGTGGAGATGCTGAATTGGCAGTTGCATAGATAAATGTGGAATTCAGGAAAGTGATTTAGGCTGGAGACATTAACTGTGAAATGCAACTACATAGGAGTTGGCATTTATAGACATGATACTGGATAGAGAAGAGATTTTTCAACATTCAGATTTTTCAACATTCAGGTCTTAGAGAAGAGAAGGAACCATTAAAGGAGACTGAGAAAAGTAGTAGCTGTTAGTTGAGCCACAAATGATGAGTATGTGGTGCCCTGTAAGAGATGTGTCACCCAGAACTGACCCTTAGATATAACTTTGGCATTATCTGCAGCTACCATTGCAAAGACAACAATCATGAGCTGAGAATTATTCTCCTGTTTAGGTTTAAGCTACCCAAACTTGAGATCTTACTGGATCGTCCATCTTGCCTCAAGTTATAAAGTTTGTAATTATCCGCCTCAGAGGAGCAGTGGGGATATCTGAGTTTATTAAATAGGCAGTTAGTAACAGTTGGGGAATTGCCTGACTAGGTGAGGAGAAAAATTTTTTGAGGGGGAGAGTAAAACATGTTCAAAGTTGAAAGGAGGGGACTAGGAGTCATATTAACTTGATTATTACAATCCATTTTGTACCCCACACTGGTGAAATTGGCTTATTTCTTGGGACTAAAATTCCACATTCTAGTAAAATACTTTATGTAAAATAATCTTCCTTTAGAGTATTCAAAATGCCCTCGGTGCCTATCCGTTTCCTGCTGATAGGCTAGTCGTGGCAAGGATAACAAAAAGATTCCAGAGTTAAAATTACTGAAAGTATATTGCACACTCTTGCCACACGTGCAGTGTAGGTTGGCTGTAAAGACGATAATTTCCAGATCTATCCATAATGAAATAGGAATTGAAATACATAAAAAATTAGCCAACCTTAAACAGAAAGGGAGAAGGTTCTGCTCATTTTAATCACTCGAGGATCCAGGAGGAGGGAAGTACCATCAGTTTATGACACTGTTATCTCAACATGAGGCTTGAAGATTCTACAAGACCGGTGTCCAGTATAGAGAATGGGGGTTGAATGTTAAATGCCCATGTCTTTCAGCTCACATTTTCTTGACCGAGATGAGTCACTTGGCTATGCCTATTTCTCTAGGTAAGAACAAGTGTATCTTCCTTGTGTCTGGAATCAGAGAAGAATCTGTGTGCTGGGGAATGCTAGTGAGGTCTGTTAGACTGAAGTAGCCCTTGTGACCTTAGGATAATGAGAAGTAGGAGGGCTGCCCCTGCCTGTTGTACCTCTATGCTACAGTTATAAGCTCTGTGTATTTGAATGAATTGGAGGTGGTAGGGAAAGAGAAATAGTTCTCTATGACCCTTGAGTTTATCAGAAAAAGGAATGGGAGGATAGCAGAAAAGGGTAGAGGATCAATAATTATTTTAAAAGAGAGACTTGGATTGTCTTTGTAACATAGTGTTTTGAATTATTAAATGACGTGCTCTTATTCTCTTTTCCCTATCACACTTATTTTCTCTTTCTCACTAGGAGAATGTTTGTGCCACTTAGAGTAAGCCATGCCACCCATTGATTTTGAGACAGGTGATTGTATCAAAGAAATGATGGCAGCAAAATTAAATTTAAATTCATATATTCAACTTTAAATTTTCATATGTAAGATAGAAAAGTTTGGATCTACCTGAGCAGAGTGCACTTTTTTTTTTTTTTTCCTACTCTCAGACTACATTGAGACTCCTTTGGCTGGAGGAGAATTATCAGAGAAAGCCCACAAAAATAGGATGTGGGCAGAAAGGGAGGACATAGAAGAGAGACCCTCCTCAAAGATTTTCTGCAGGTCTTAGATGATAAATGTCTCAGGAGAGGAGACACATCTGCAGTGAGTTGGAGCGTAATGGGGATGTGAGATGGCCTTAAGTAGAATTTGGAAAAATGAACAGCTGAAGTTGAACAAAGAAATTGATGAGGCATGAATAGCAGGTTTACAAGGGCCAGGAAGAATTTAAAGGGTATACACTTGTGGGAGCCACGCAGGCTCTGATATGAACATTTTTCCTTTGTTGCCCAAAGCAAGGCAGACCAAGAGAAAAGCTGGGCAGATGGCTGGAGGCGTGATAGTAAAGGTTATATAGGGAAGCTTAACAGAAAATCCTGGAGCACTGCTGCCTTGAAGCCACACTAATACTATCTTAAACAACAGAATTACTATACAATAACACTAAAATTCTGTCATATACCTTTAAAATTTTTAAGAAGCAAAACTTTCCGAGAGAAAACCCTCATTTTCCTTATATTGTAATTTTAGAAACTCCCGAATTGTTTATTCATTTTATCAACTCTGGAAATGTTAAAAGCCTTTGGAAATACATTGATGTTGAAAGAAGTTAATATATTCCACATGCTTCTGTGATTTTCTATTAAGTTCAAGTTATATGACTCATAAAAAGTAACAGAATGAATCCTTTTGATTTTGTTCACTTTGCCTCTATAGAGTCCTTGCAGTTTTCTCAGATAAGAGGTGGCATGGCATAATAGCAAACACAAACACCTGATGGGCAGCCACAATTTACCAGATGTGTGTGCATCAGTTTTCCCAGCTGTAAAATGGTGCTCATAATACGTATTTCTCAGGTTTGTAGTGAAGATTAAATGACTGTAGAAACTAACACAACATTGTAAATTATACTCCAATAAAGATGTTAAAAAAAAAGAAAAAAGATGTTAAATGACTTAATGTGTGTAAAATGCTCAGCAAAGTGCCTGGCACATAAAAGCCTTTTCGCAAAGGTCGATTGCAGTTTTTGTTACAGGAGATCTTGGTCTTTATCAGCAGCTGTTCTCTTTTGATAAAATCTTTCTTTACAAAAATAGTAGAAGGTAGAGTTAGAAAGATCTCGGTAGCATAGACTTCAATCTCCCACCAGAACTGGGCTTATGTAGAGTTCCAGATGACATTTGCCCAACCCACTGTTGAATAATTGTATTGCTAGCATGCACTTGACATTAGAAGGGGGCTAAGCTTGATGAAAGATTCAATTATTAAAACATTTTTCTACTAAATCCAGCTTTCCCCTGCTCTGAGAGTCCCACACGTTGGTATTTACTCTACCTCTGGAATTATAATGAGAAAAGCCTCTTCTATCTTCTACATGGAAGTCCTTGAAATAGCAAAATGTTTCCTTTGCACTTATTTCTCAGCTCAAACATAATCTTTGTTTATACATGTGGATTATAGTGTAAAATCCTTATGGTTCAGTAAATACTCATTTCTGAGAGCACGATTCAATTAAAAACTACATTTTAAGATGGTTACCTCTCAGTTTTCCCTCTTCTGAATTAATATCACTATCAGTCACTCTTTGAAATTTGGTGGAAATGACAGTAATATCTAGATGTGTGGATAATGAAATAGGAACTCCTAACGTATAAAAGTTAGCCAAATAATTTGTAGGTTGGGAAAAATTAAAAATGATATATCGCTTGCTGGGGAGATACAACTGAAAACAAAATCTTCTTTCAGCCCAGAAAACCTCTCCACAAAAGTATTAGAGACAGAAAAAGCTTTAATCATTGTATAAGAATTAAAATAGAATAGATGTGTATCACGGTAATCCACTAAGCAGCTACAGAGACAGAAAGAAATCTCACCTTTTTATAAAGCCAAACTGATGCCCGTTACATACATGTTTTCAGGATAAACAATGATTAGATCCCAAGTTAAAGAACTTAATAGCGCCATTTATTGCACATTGTTTATCCTAAATCTACCCGGTAATTGGGGTAACCATCTGTGTTAGTTAATTGGTTTTATACAAAGGAAAAATAAACTTCTCATATCTTTATGACAGGTGGGCAACTGGGAGCAAGGCACCCACTGAAGTTAGGCTCGTTCCTCTCACAGAAACTGGGAGATAGAGGTGTTATCTCCCCTGATGTTTACAGTTCCAAGAGATGGCTCCCAGGTCCTTGGGAAGGACATTCCTGGGTCATAAAGCAGGCAAGAGGCTTATTTGCTTCTAAAAATTTGACATGTATTTCAAAGAGACAGAAAAATAACTTATAAATGCAAGTTTTCTAAAACTATTTCTCTAAAAAAAGTGAGAGGAGAACTCTTCCTTATTTTCAACAGAGAGAATTAAGTCTCTTATTTTTAATTTTTGTCTTGCAGGTCCTTACACCCTGTAAGTCACATTTGTTATTAGATTTTGGATTGCATAATTATCATGGAATGCCATGAACTAGAGAGGTTCATTCCTGGAAACTGGTAAGCCCAGTAAGTATTCCATGTGCCGTGTGGGTGTACATGAAAAATTTGGAGATAACAATAAAAGACATTTGAGTACGTTGCAAAAAGGATCTGACACTTAACTTTATAATTAACAAGGGAGAATGACTGGATCTTTGTTATAACCTCTGGAGAGTTTGAGCACTCATCTTTTTTTTTTTTTCTGTATTTAACATCAAACTTTATATCCATCACTCAAAAGTGGAAATAGCTGCAGTTCATTTTCTCTGTGCCAGGTGTTGAACCAAGTTGTTTTATATGCATTATCTCATTTAAATCTCATATCATCATGAGGTAACACTGCAAATATTAATATTAACAATGTACTATTCATAGTTCTGATTTGATAGGTGAAGAGTAAGGGCTTAGAAATTAAGTAATAGCAACAACTTTGCCTGAGGTTCTACTACCACTGAGTATTCGACTGGAAATTTGAAAATGGTGTTTTTGTTGTTGTTGTTGTTGTTTAACATCTGTATTGGAGTATAATTGCTTTATAATGGTGTGTTAGTTTCTGATTTATAACAAAGTGAATCAGCTATACATATACATATATCCCCATATCTCCTCCCTCTTGCATCTCCCTCCCACCCTCCCTATCCCACCCCTCTAGGTTGTCACAAAGCACTGAGCTGATCTCCCTGTTGAGTACTCATTTTAGGTCAAGAAAAGATGGAGAGAAATAATCTCCACTTCGGGGCACAGTAGAACGCTCCTACCTGATATTTACAAAATGTGTGTCTGCATTTCACACCAGGGGTCCTTGAAGCTCAATTAAACATTCAGATTCCCAAAACATTTGGCTTGAGACTACTCTGGAGAGAAATCACAGCCTCCCAGCAGGTCAGCGCTGGGCATTCCTTGTTCCACTCAGCAGGAGTTCCTGCATTAGGTTAGCAGTCCCTGTAGCAGTTCACACAGCTCTCAGGGAGGTCTCTTTCCCTCAGATGAGAGCTCATGTTCAAGGAGATGGGATCCACACTGGGCACATGTGGAAGCTGCCCTGATTTAAAAGCCTCTACTTAGAAGCTTCATGTCCTGTAGGAGAGACTAGCTCTTATAAAAACTTTATAGGCATAGCATCCAGGATCCCTGCAAGGGGTTGTTATAAGGGTCTCTGAAACTAGAGAAGCTAAAACTATGGCATTTCCATCAGGAATTTATAGTTCATTTATAGTTTCTTCTGGTCCAGTGCAATTTACCAATCAGGGGTCATTTTTGTAATAAGCAATGTTGACTAGTATATATATATATATATATGTATGTATGTATATGCCATATATACATATATATACAGCAGTCATTTTACATTTAACAGAGCTATAGAGTTAAATTGAAAGTGAAATGGCAGCAGAGAAAAGGGTTATGTTAACCTTTGGTCCATCTTGATATTAAACAAGTTCTTCAACTGTTTAAACCTCAACTTTCTCATCTCTCAAATGGAGACCAAGTCCTTATCTCATAGTACAAGTTGTGTACATGTAACGTGACAACCTGAGAGAGGGAATTGGTCCGTCAGGGAGTATTCTTTAAGCTGTCTGTGATGGTCCATGAATTATGGTGGTTCAATTCTTGTCGGTAGAAAGTTCTGTTCTCTAGAGGAGCTATCGAGAGAGGACATCTGGAAGGGATGAAAACAGTGCCCACCCTCAGATCTGGAAAATGCCTCTTCAAGGTAACCTCCTATAGCAGAGTTGTAGCAAACTAACCTGGATCACAGGATTCACATGAGTGGTGGGCAGGGGGTAAAGCTGGGGGCGCAGGTTTCAATCTAAACCCTATTTGAGTTAGTTGAAGTTGTGCAATCTGTTTTAAATAAACCTGAATCAAGATAAGCAATAATATGTTTTAATATGATCCATAGCTGTAAATGTTTTATGTATATGTGTGTATGTATTAATGGGTGATCTATATTCCCTCTTGTTTCCTCTTATTGCACCTGCTCAGGCTTTAGAATGATGTTATGCTTTTTCTCTCTCAACTACCACCAACCTCCCTGATCACAATTCTTCTCAACCTTCAAGCTTTATCTTATACCTCACCTTCTATAGAAAATTATGTCCCGGTATCCTAGCTAGAGTTGATATCTTGCCTCTAAACTTGATACCAATTATATTCAACTTATTCAATCTCTGACATATGCCTACCAGATTTATATTTGCTAGGCTACAAGAATGTATTTATAATATTTTAAGTGTTCTTTAAAAAAATTCAGTATTTTACACATAGTGGCTGAAATTTGATGATTGTTTGACCAACATCAACAAGTAAAAACATAAGGATGAGAAGAATCTGTGAAGTCCTTTTAGTGGACAGTTTCCTCCCCATCCCAAATTAACGACAGGCTGGACGAATTTGGTTCTTCCTTGATGTAGGTGCCTCTTCAATTCCGTAAAATGCCTCAAATCTTGTTCTTTTTTCTGTTGAACTGCATTATCTGCTCTAAAGTGTAAGTATCACCTCATTACTTTGTTCTTGTCTTTTCCAGTCCTTCCCAGCTGTAGCTGTTAATACATTCCATGTGCAAATTCAGCTCTGCAATGTTCTGGAGTCAGGGTAAGAGATATATGCAAAACCTGAGCCTCCCTAGCTGGAAAATTGCAATGTTTGTCTTGCTATATTTGGAATCTGTAATTCACATGTCAGGGCTCAATGCTGTCACCATTTGAGGCTTCACTGCTAGTAATTTGCTCTGCTCTTTTCTCACTCTTCCCTGGAGAATGAGGACTTTCCTGAGTCTGGTGCGCCTGTGAAACCCTGCAGTTCACCTCACTCTTGTTAGCTCCATTTGTTCTGGACTTTTCTTCCCCTTCCCAGTTACGTGACTTCATACCTCGATTTGGTACCAAATTTTGTCTTACGATACTACTAATTTTTTCTAGTAGGTTTAATTACTCATATCGAAAATAATTATCTCATACCTTCTCTTGCCTCAAACTCCCCCCACACCTGCTTTCTCTGCCCTCTGTATCAGCTAATGATCTCCCTTCATCCTCCAGTGTGAAAAGGGAGTTCTCACATTTCTCAAGTTCAAATCTACAGAACTATAGTCATTTCAATATATCTCCTCCTGCTTCGTATCTATGGCACTGAAGGAAATGCCTGCCCTTCATCATGACCTATTAGGCTCTGCAGGGTCTGACCTCTGCCTCTCTATAATTTCCTTACTGATACTCCTCTAAGTACTTACTGCACTGCAGCTCCCGTCTGGAACGTTCTTCCCTTTATCTTTGCATGACTAACTTCTTCCCATCACTGAGACCCATTTTAAATGTTGCCACCTTGCAGCCACATCTCCTGACCACCCAGTCTAAAGTAGATCCCCCCACTGTTATTCATGTGTATCTCAGTCTGTTACTGATTTCCTGCGGTGTCAATACTTTGTCAGCTGTCTCCACTAGGCTGTAATACTCGAAGCCAGAAAGTGTGTCTCACCTAGTCCCAGTGCTTTGTGTCCTGGTATGTAAGTGTCCCATCAATATTTTATGGCGGAATAAGTGCTATTGTCCAAACTAAAGTGTGAACCTACTGTCACTACCTCACTTGCGACCTCTTTACACATACTCCAATTCAAACTGGCTTGGATATACGGAATCTCAACTAAATACTTGGCACACTGTGTGTTGGATTCTGTGTTGCATATACAGACGATTTTTAAAAAGTCTTGAGTCTATGAGAAAGTTGCATAGGAGAATTCATCAGACTGTCCAATGATTACACACATGCTCCATTACCCAGGCACCTCACGGGCTCACAATTCCCAGGCTTTCTTCATCTTCGGACCACAAATTTTAAAACCCTTCAGAAAGGGGAGTTTTGCCCTGTGTGTGAACTTTTGTTACGGAGCTCTTATCATGCTCTCAGAGACTGCTTTTTAAATTGGACACTTTTACACCAGATTTGCAATGCTTGGCTGGCTTTTTTGGGAGGTTCTCTGAAGCAGTCTGACTTTGCCCCATCCTTGGCTTTGTAGCTGAGGTCCACATATGTTCCATTCAAGATACATTGGTATTGTATCATATCATATAATATGTATCAATACATATAAGTATTGTTTTATTTTGAAGACAAAGCAAAAATAATAAAAAAAAGACCACTTTTAACTATATTTTCTAAATCAAAGATAATATTATTAAATTGTAGCAAAGCACTAAAAACAATGTTATAAAATTATTATAAATTACCAGCTATTAAATGTAATATTTATTTTGTATTTCTTAAAGTTAACTTTAATGGTTAAGAGTGGTAAGAGAAAAGCTAATGCTTATATGAAGCTGAAAATATGAATTATCTTTTAGCATAGAAGATGTAGGCTGATCTTGAAAATATAATTTTACTTAGTTTTTGAGATCCTTAAGAACTTTAATTCAGCAAAACTTGTCTATCTAGAAAGAAAAAAGCTGTAACTTTTAAAATAAGTTTCTAACTGATTGTTTTACTGTCAGTCTGTGTGGCCTTCAACTTTTAATTAGCTAGATGAAATATATATAGCTATTTTATTTTTCACAAGGATAAATGTGATTAGAGTATTTTATTTCCAGAGGAATACTGTTCACTCACATAATCATCATTTGATTTCGAGTTTCAACATATTCTTAAACATTTTTTTTTTACAAGTATTGGCCACACACACACATACGCACACACCAAATAAACTTTGGTAGAACAAAAATATCAAGACAAAGATATGGATGGAAGGAATACTTTGCAGATGAACACATTTCCTTTCCTAAGTACAACCATTTCCTAGGCCAATGTAGACACATACAAAGTACTTTATGAATTTAATTATTTGAATGTTATAAAGGTAATGTAGGTACTGAACTAAATTAGCCTATTCTCTTGTTCAGATAGATTAAAAATGGCGATAATATTTTATGGTAACATAGCTTTTTTATTTCAGTTAATGTGAGAGATAGTTTCAAGTAGCAACTCCATTGCACCAAAAGAGGAAGCTTTGTTTTAATGCTATAAAGCTGTGGCCCATACTGGTAAGAAAATAAATGTTCCTACTCAAACCAATTTAATTCAAAAAATGTTTCTCTTGCATACTTGAAATTTGCTGAGGGTAGATCTTAAACATTATCACAAAAAAAAAAAAAGAAAAAAGAAAGAGAAAGAAAGGAAGGAAGGAAGGGAGGAAGGAAGAAAGGAGTGGGTTAACTATGTGGGATAACTGGATGTGTTAATTACCTTGATCTTGGTCATCATTCCACAGTGTATTCATATATCAAATAATCATGCTGTACATTTTAAATATATACAATTATATTTGTCAATTATTCCTCAATAAAGTTAAAAAATGTTTCTCTTACAGATGCTAAGTAAAGGATTTTTAATTTCCTTTCTTGTTAGGTAGACCTGATAGCTGTAATTCTGCATGTATCTCCAGCTAAGTTCATCAGCCTTTGAGATTAATTTCTTCTTTAAAATAATGTTCTTTGGGAGTGTTCCTGGATACACTGATTTCAGTGAGCTATTTATGCTCACAGTAGCTGTTTTGCAGTTTCGAGGTTCAGTGTAGCTGTGGGCTCACATGAATGTTTCACTATTACTGTATGATGATTTATTTTTCATTTTTTGTAATCTGATTGAAGGACTCACTCATTATGATACATAACAGTTCAATATAACAAAGTTTTATATTTTGTGTCATAACTTTTTCCACATATGTCTCAATAAAACAATATCTATAGTAAATGAAAACAGATATTTTTGCCTAGCAGTCGTCTGTCCTATGCAATCAGAAAATTATCTTATTGATAATAGGAATTTAGGATAGGGTGTCAAGGTTTTAATCCAACTTCATTTTGAAAGGTCCTTTAGACATGAAACCTTTATTGTCACTATACCTGAAATTGATAGAAGGGAAGGTTTTATCCAAAAAGCATCTGTCCCATTTACACACATTTTGTGGAAATCACACCATTAATCAGGAATGTTGATGATCATTTAAGACATAGAGCAAATGCCCTTGACATCTGTTTCAAAGTTGCCATTTTAAATTGCTTGATGGTGACATATCCTGAGAAGAAAGCTGTAAAGCTGTATAGGAGGATTAAAGACAAAAATATGTTTTAGAAAGTTCCAGGAAGTGTTTGGAGAGAAAATAACTGATGATTTGATTTGACATAATGTTTCTATAAACTTAGTACTGACTCAGTAAATTTAACAACGTGAAACTAAATCAATTACAGTAATTCATATCATAGAATATTATGACACATTCATTTTGAATTATGTACAGTACAGAAGTGATTTGGTTCATTAGAATTAAGCTCCATGGGAAAACAAAGAACAAAACTATAATAGCTCCAATAATGATTCTACTGCAAATAGTCACGTAAGTAAAACCAGAAAGAAACAACAATTAAAATCCATAAGAACTAATAATGTTTCACTAAGTAAAAAATATATTTGAAACAAAATTTGCAGTTAATTTGGAAAAATATATCACACAAGGGAAATATAAAATACTAGTCTAAAATTAATTGCAAACATAAAATATTAATGCTTAGTTTTGATTCAGGTAAAAAATTATAGCCCCTAGCTTTGTAGTATATTCTCGATGCATTCCATTTCCACCATTAGTATGCATTTTTAGTCTTCTTGACGTTTATCTCGAAGGTACATTCTTTTGAGGAATGTTTCTTAGTATGGCAGGTAATATTTAAAAGGTGAAAAATGCACACCTTCTCTCTAACCTGTGCACCATCTTGGTAGTGGGAGCTTATGGAGGTCAAGACTCAAAGATATCAGAAAAGATCTCTCATATAAGTGAATACTCCTTTGACTTCAACAACCTAAAATTAATTTCTCCCAATGGCATTCAGGAGATGATTACATTTGCTGCCTTATCTTCCACTGTAGAATGATAAAGCTTTGACTCAGTTTAGAGGGTTGTGAAATACCAGTAGCAGGTGGGGACCTGAGCCCATCTCTGAAATGACATCACAAAGTTTAGTTACATACTCTATTCCAACAGAAGACAATCCTGGGTCAAATTAATCTGCAGAATTACCCTTGATCTGAATTAGTTTATGTAAGTTCATTTAGAAAATCAAAAATAAGTATAAATACAAGTATAAATATATATGCACACACACAGGATAGTATATACTATTCGCAATGTTAACATACTATTCATATGTTAGACATGGAGTAGTATGGTCCTGTTGCTTATAGGATCTCATAAGTTCTCCAATATTATACACTTGTTTTCTACTAAAAGTGCTCTGAAGTGTACTTAAAGCTTGTAATTGTGGAGAATCCTGAGGGGAAGGGGCTGCTTTTCTTCACGGCTGTACAGAAATTATCCATTAGTGTAAATTCTTGTTTTTCTTTGTAAAAAAAAAACTCATTTAAGAATGTTATTTTTTTTTTTTGGACACTAATGATGAATTGTTTCCACTCAGTGAGGATTGATTTAATTAGGTAGCCTAGGGACCTTCATTCAGTAGAACTGTTGGTATAAAAATTGTTATTGAATTGAAATAACCTAACATTTAAATTATATATACTATATATATATATATATATATATATATACACTATATAACTGAGACTACTAGGTAGTCATTAAAACCGTGCTGTAGAAGAGTATCTAGTATCTTAGAAATTGGTCAAATTATAAAGTTAATGAAAATAAAATTCAGGTTATAAATCTGTATGTATAATGTAGTCTGTGTTTTTTGATTTATATAAAAATAACAGTGGAGTTTCTTTTAGTGGTTAGGGTTATGGATGATTTTAAAATCTATTCTGTGTTGTGTTCAATATTTTTCTTTCTTTTTTTACTATAGTTTTTGTTTTTATCAAATTTACACATGACTTTAAGAGTCAAAGTATTATATAATGTTTATTGTAAAAAAATAGTTTTTCCCTTTTCAGATCATCCACTTAAAACTTCTTTAGCAAACTCTGTGACATTCCCTCCACAACTAATCACGTTCTTGTAGTCCCCCCTCTTGACTCAATAGGTGTTATTTTTGGACTCCCTCCCTTCCTTCCTTCCTTCCTTCCTTGCTTCTTTCTTCCTTTCATCACTTTCCACCAAACCAATTCTCTTGGTAAAGTTATATAACACCTTTGGTTATATCAATATTCAGTTTTCCAATTTTATGTTGATATGAACACTGTTTTTAGCTGAGCTATATAAAACACCATGATTTTTCTTTTTTCTTCTCAACTTTTTGGTGTCCCTGGAATTATTGTCTTTTTTTTTTTCTGTTTGCTTACTTTTCTAAATATTTCTCGCTAACGTAAATTCTTTACCAGTTCTCTAATTCTGCTCTTTAGGTATCCAGATATATCATGTATTATATGCACTTTATCTTTCTTGGAGGTATGTTTAAGTATCTTCTGTATGCTCAACTTTGGGCTGGTTAACTTTATGCTCCCCTGGGAGCTCCTTTTAACATTCCCTGAGCATATCTTTGTCTTGTTTCTGATGTTGGATCTCCTGTTAGTTATGTCTCTCCCCTTTCTTGGTTTACTCTCCCCTGTTACGTGGAACATATCCTCCAAAGGCATCCTGAGAAAAGATGGATGCTAAAATGGGTGGATGCCCTTATTCTCCACTCACATCAGCTGGATCATCGGATTAGACATAGAATTCTGCGTTGGGAATTATTATCCTTTATGACGTTGAAGGCATTGGTCCATTGTTTCTGGCTTTTGCATTGTCCTTTGAGAAATATGATGCATTCTGATCGCTGATCTTTTGTTTATGTCCTTTCCAGTTTTTCCTCTAAACCTTTGGAAGCTGCTAGGAGCATCTTATCCAGAGTGGTCTGAAATTGCAAATATGCAGTTATATTATTTCATCCATTATGTGGGCATTAATAGGACTCTTCACCACGAACATGTGTGTCTCTTGGTTTTCATATGTTTCTTTGTTTGAAGCTTTACTTTTCTCATTTATTTATGATCTCTTTCTTTCTGGAACTCATATTACTCAAATATTAGATCAACTGGGCTGTTGTCTAGTTTTCTTATCTTTTTCACTATACATCTTTTATACTCTGTATTATTTTCAGAGAATCCTTAGCAACTGTATTTCCAAAACTCCTGTTGATTTTTTGAAATCTGCAGTAAAAGTTTTAATTTTCAAGAGATTTTTGCTGAATGTTCCTTTTAATAGTGCAATATTTTCTCTTTCTCTCTAAAGGTCTTGATTTAGTTCTTGATTTTTCACCATTACTGACTTTAGCAATGGATGCAGGTCATCCTTTTCTTTTCCCGTCTTCTTCTTCTACTTCTCCTCTTCTTCCTCCCCCCTCCTTATCATTATGATCACCTGCTCTCTGGCCTTATAAGAAATCTATTGCTGCTGTCTCCTCTCTTCCCATTCCTGTGGATTTATTTCCATAACATTTCTTTCACTGTTGCTGTATTGGATTGTAGGGAGAGAATAAAAGTGTTTATTTGCCATGTATATCTAGACAAATACTCTGCTGTATTTTCATGATTCAAATATGTTGACTTTATAATAATTATTATACAAATCTATACTATGTTCTTTTAAAAATATCCCCAGGACAGCTTTCCCCATGTTTTATCCATTTTAATTTTATTTATTTAGACGTATTCTAAATATTTGCTGAGTCTCATAATGAAACAAGAGAAGTTTCCATTAAATCAGCACATTTGATCCCTTGAGGGTGAATGTTTCATTTTAAAATAATATTAACAGTGTTACGATCTGTGTGCATAACTACATGGAAGCTATAAAGCCTTGGCTTACCCATTTAAAAACTTTTACTAAGCACCTTTTCTGTTCCATGTCCTGTGCTGGTTTCTGGGGAGTAGAAGGATGAACCAGTACAGTCTCCTTCCCCTAAGGAGCTCCAAGTCAGGGAGAGGATTCTGGAGAAAATCTTTGTGTTGAAAAAGTTACAATCCAAAGGAAGTTGATTACTGCATCTAGGGTCACATGTTCATTGGCCTGGAGTTTTGACACGGGGCTCAATGCTCTATCTATTACAAATACACTGTGACTTAATCTATTATATATGTGCCTTGCAATGCTGCTACTGGATTTGGTAATGTGCCAGAATTCACGTCAGCTGTTCTAAGGCTCAGCTTTGATTCATGACGCTGTATATAACATAATGACAAATTACACACATGGACAAGACAATCTGCTTAGACTCAAATCCTGTGTAATTGTAAGCAAATCACCTAAGCCCCATGGTGCCTCAATTTTTTTCTGTGTAAAGTGGTTATCATAATAGCATTTACTTCACAGAGTTATTGTAATGATTACAAGAATTAATATATTCAAAGAACTTAGAAAAATGCTTGGCAATAGGAAACACTGTCCAAGTTACGGCCTGAGTAGTGCCTCCTCAGAATTTGCAGATTGAATCCCTAATCCTCAGTGTGACAGGATTTGGAGACAAGGACCTTAGGGAGGTAATTAAATGAGGTCATAAGAGTGGGGGCCTAGTCCAATAGGGCTAGTGTCCTTATATAATAAAGAAGGGACAGCAAAGATTTCTTTCTCTGTGTTTTTGCAGAGAGAAGACCATGTGAGAAATGGCAAGAATCTGGCTGTCTATAAACCAAGGAGGGTCCACCCAGAAACCAACTTTGATGGTGCCTTGATATTGGACATATAGCCTCTGGAATTCTAAGGAAATAAGTTTCTATGTTTAAGCCACTCAATTTTTGTTATTTTGTTATGGCAGCCCACCCAGATTAATACAGCTATTACCATCTACCTAATGCCTTGCAATGTATTTTTTGCTTAATGTTAATCATCTATCCCATCTGATGAGGAAGGTGCCTTCCGCATCCTTGTCAATGATAGGATTCACTTAGGGCCTTTGGGTAGAGTTTGGGGATCCAAAGAGTTATTGAGCATTGTCTTAGTTCTTGAGTATAATATACAAATGAGTGGTCAACTAACAATTGTAGGGAGGGTTTTCCTAGGTCCGAAAAATGTTCAAGGAGGAATTGAGACTTGAACCAGACCTCCAAGCAATGGTAGAAATACAGAAGAAAAGACACTCATGGGCTTCCCTGGTGGCGCAGTGGTTGAGAGTCCACCTTCCAATGCAGGGGACACGGGTTCGTGCCCCGGTCCGGGAGGATCCCACATGCCGTGGAGCAGCTGGGCCCGTGGGCCATGGCCACTGAGCCTGCGTGTCCGGAGCCTGTGCTCCACAACGGGAGAGGCCACAACAGTGAGAGGCCCGCGTACCGCAAAAACAAACAAACAAACAAACAAAAAAAGACACTCATGACAGCGGAAACTGAGTGAGAAAATCCCGAGAGCTGGAAACTCAGTGCTTCTTTCTACCTGTGTCATCTCTGGCAAGTCACTTATCCTTGCTCATCATCTTCAGGTTCTCATCTGTGAAGGAGGATGGTAGTAATAGTGCTTGATAAGTTGTCTGTGTTTAAGTTTAAAACAGTTGTCAAATAATATTTATGAACATAATTCGAAGATGTTTATCACATGGTTGGGAAAGTTGTTAAGCACGGACACTGTATTGTTTTAGGAAAATTAATCTGTAATCTTGGAGCTGAATGTTTTGAAATAGCGACAATTAATGTATAGAAATTAACAATGTTTTACAATATTCTAGGAGAGATATTGCTGATTAGTTTTAAGGTAATGATACTAGGAATATAAAAGAAGACAGAACTATCACAGAGAAAATAATATCAGGTTTGATAGCTAAATATACACGGGGGAGTGAAGAAGGAGATATGATTATGTCATTTTGAGCCTATTAGCCTATCGAGACAAATGATGGATCAATTGTGTTGCAGGGACAGATATTCTATTTTTGTTTAGAGTGATTTGTGCGTGTGTGCAAGTCCATGCGTGTGTGTGTGTGTGTGTGTGTGTGTGTGTGTGTGTGTGTGTGTGTGTGTGTGTGTGTGTAACATCCACCAAGTGGAGATACTTTAGTGTAAAGTCACGAAGCTGAATGAAAACACCCAAGAGGGAATGTATGTCTCCTGATTATCTGTAATGACATCTACTTGACCACAGAAAATAGACTTTTAGGACATTACTAGTTCAGGTGACAGAAATATACATTTTAATTTTGTTGCTTAATCATTGAAGCACAAAGAAAATTTGAGTCCAGTCAGATGGGGTCAATAAAACTAAAAAGCCCAAAATGTCTAGGTTTAAAATTTGAAATTTAACCTAAACCTTGATGATGTTAATAGGGCAAGTTATATTTGTTGGTCATATAAGATTATTTTTAATATCAAGCCATCAGATCCAAACTGTGAGAATGATACACATAATTCTTCAGCGGGTTTCAGGAGGATTGCAAAGAAATTTAGGGGACTGGGCCGGGAAAGACTATCACTTACTACGTTAGAATAACTGTGATTTTCTTCTATTGTCTGTGTGGTGGCTTTCTGACATTTTTCTCTTTGAAACTTATAATCTCTGTCTTCCTGAAATCATAGATTTTAGATGAGTCAAGGTCCAAAATTAGCAGGAAAGGGCAGAGACTAAATGAAATTTTTCATCACTTGTGATTGGAAACGTTTCCCATCTGACTATCCATCTTATAAAAATCTTAATTCAACACAAATTTATGTTCCGAAAGTAAGATGGATCTAAAAAAATTTTTAATATATATTCAATCTGCAAGAAAACATTGATTTTAATAAGACTGCCACCTTAGCTTTTCTGCATTATAGCATAAGCTGTAATATGCGTAAACTTGTTTTCCTTGTTTATAGTTTAGTCGTTTTAAAGTAGTCTCCTAAGACACATACACCTGTAAAGACTTTACTGTTACGACAGCTTTAAAGAGCTGGATTAAAAAAAGAAAGAAAACTGTTAACTCAAACATTTATTCTTACAGTAAACTTAGAAAACCCAATCTTTTCTAAAACTTATATTGACAAATC
Organism: Pseudorca crassidens; assembly: GCF_039906515.1. Taxonomy (NCBI): domain Eukaryota; kingdom Metazoa; phylum Chordata; class Mammalia; order Artiodactyla; family Delphinidae; genus Pseudorca; species Pseudorca crassidens. The sequence goes on from NC_090300.1 coordinate 26,215,006, forward strand.
TCACTGTTTTCTATCTTTTTCAATTTAATTTTTAGATGGCTGGATTTCACAGAATTTTTTGTCACTTGGGTAGTAAGTGGAAGGGAATATTATCTCAACCTCACCGAAGTTTATTAGGGTAAATTTCTGTCACACCAGCAGAGATAGACTACAAAATAAGGACTTTGGGAACTAATTATAGTTAATATTTATTGAGAGTTTACAACCTTAGGCACTGGGTTCAGACAGGTAAGTCATTTAACCAACATGACAACAGCAGGTGCTTCTATTAACATCTTTATTTTAATGGATAAGGAAATCCAGTCTTAGTGCTTAAGTCAATAGTTCTCAAACTTTGGTGTGTATCACAGTCACCACGAGAACTATTAAAGGATATGAGGTCTAGGCTTCTTGAAATAGAGGAAGGCCTGGACTTTGCATTTTTACCAAGTTCTCCAGATGCTTCTGAATGCCACCAAAGTTAGAGAACCATTAGCTTAAGTATCTTGCCTAAAGTAATAAATGGCAGAGCTGATATTTAAACCCTAGGTGATAAGATGCCAATAATTTGTGCTCTTAACTAACATGCTGTCAGTCTCCATTTGTATTTACTCACTCTTCCAAATTACTAGGATGTCTGTATAGTTTCTGAAAAAAACAAATATCTAAATGACCTCCTCCTCCTTTGAACAAAATGAACCAATGGTCTCTCATAGTATATAGGTTTTCTAATTAACTCTAAAATAAAGAAGTGTGCTATTGATATTAGATACAAATATAACGAATATATATATATATTTATTTTTATATTTATATAAAATAAATAAAAAAATTATATATATATTTACCTATATATATATTTATATATATATTTATAAATATATTTATATATATATTTACCAAAATAGTATTTTGGTAAATTGCCTCTGTAAATTTTCTAGCAGGAACAGGGTAAAGGTATTGCAGAAGTCGTTTCTATATTGGAAGTGTGGTTAAAGCTGATGAATTCTGAGACGGCTGAACACTGGCGGGTCTACAGACCTGGGAGACTATACATGACATCTCTGCAGCTTATAACACAATAAAATGAATTTTTAATAATGTGCTTCCCTTACACACTGGACATTCAAATACTTTACACTATTGGGTATAAAATGAAGCTAAACATTAGCATTAATGGTTTAACACAGAAACTGTTTACTTTGCAGCTCTTACTATAAATCTGTTTTGAAAACAACATAATGGAGCAGCAGCCCTGAACCTCACATCAAGTACTTTCCCCATGAGACACGCTGGTAACAACTACAAGTGTAGTTAAGGTTTTCTTTTTCTGGCCCATAAGGAATTTTTTTTTTTTTTTCCTGTGCTTGGAGTAGAAAATGCTTTTCAGACAGTTTTGGGGAAAATACTGAAAAAGCTCTGATTTACTTTTAGGGACATATGACTATAGCATCCCCTGCTGATGACTGCTGGGATTAAAGTGCATGCGATGCTGACCTCAGAATTCACAGTTGCTCAAGCCGTGTCACTTCACTGGTGAGGCAGAGCAATAATGCTACCTCAACTTGTCTTATCTGACCTTTAGACCACTGTTAGGTGTTTAGGTTTTCTTTAAAACTCTAAATCCTCAGCTTCCATTGGATTGTTGATCCTTTTTGTGACCTGTTGGTAATGTGTTCATTCATTAATTCGTTTATTCAGCAAATATTTATTGAATGCCCCCTCTGGCTGGAGATACTCTAGATGTCTGTGATATAGGTGTGAACCAAACAAAGCTCCTTCCCTCATGGGTTACATATTAGGGTGTTGGAGAGGGTTAGAGACAGAGATGAAGAGAGATGAAAATGGAGAGAGAAAGAAGACAAAGACAGGTGTATACGTAGTAAGTCAGGTGGTGATAAGCATTATGGGGAATGAAAATAGAAGCAAGATAGCAGAAGAAGCAAATGCAGAGGGGGTTGAGAGCTTCTGTTTTTTATAGGCTGATCTGTACTTTGTGGGGGTTTTTTCTTCCCATCCTTTGAAAGAATGCACTAACATAAGCAAAAAGGATACAACATCTGTTTCATAACACAGCTGCACTTTAGGAAATGTACCAACTACATCTACATAATTTTGCCTCTAGCAGAAGACCTCAAAGTTCTCCCACAGTGATGAGAATAATAATAAGTCCCAATCAGAAGTCAGAGCACAAAGCTGAGGCAGGGGTAGGCAACCCACAGGTGAGGAATGAAATGAGAGGCATATCTGCCTGTGGAGGTGCAAGGCATGTTTTTAGAAAAACATTTACATTCAAAATAAATGCATCAATCTTTGCTTTGCATCAGAGCTACATTTTAAGTTGTTTCTAAGACCAAGCTCTTTTTCTTTCTTTCTCTTTGAAAAATCAGAATTGTTTGTCACAAAGCTAGTGGAACAGAGCACTGTAAAAATGATACAAGGTCACAGCTGTTTGCACATTGCATTTCAAAATCTGAAACCGTGTTATTACAATCCCGTTCTTAATGTGAACACATCTGCACAATGGATAAGGATGGCTTTCAGCTTTACCCCTGTTTCTGGCCCCTGTCCTAAGACCACCCAGGTAGCTATGGCCCACCCTGACCATGTCTGCTGGTCAGAGGAGAGAGATTACTTGCGTGGAGCTCATATGAGCCAAATCTCAGAGCAACAGAATGAATAATTTCTGTTTCCAGGTGTGTTAAACCAAGAAAGAGAAAACTCAGTTGAATTTATTCAATAGCATTGATCAGTAGAAAGAAATATGGTTAGAAAATGAGAATCCATTATGAGCAGAAAGATGGAAGACACAGCCAGGACATTGACTGCCTTTCATCCCTCTGCCTCTCCCAAGGCAAACCCCAACTTTGAATCAGTCAAAGCTTCTGCCTTCTCAACATTTATACCCAGGCTGCTATGCATGCTCAAGAAAAATCACATACTTTTAGGCGAATGGGAATATGACAAATTCATGGTCCTCAAAATAGCCTGGAAAATGGTCCTCAGAATACCCTGGAAAATTCTCCCTATGTTTCTAGTCAATTCTATATCCAATTTTTAACCTTGGCTTCTCTCCTCAACTGATGACCTCATCAGACCTTATCACAACCTTCCTCTCAGGAGAAGAGCTACCTTCTCATTACAGGCAGAAATAGAGACCACCTGGTTGTTCTTCCCCAATCTTGCTGACACCTACATCACCTACAAATGTATCAGCATCTGTTCAGTTCTTCCTTATCCCCTCCTCCTTCGGTGGCAGAGGTCTTAGTCTAGCTGTTCTAGATGACACTTTCCCCAGTCCTCCCATATTCTCAGTGAACTTGTGGTATCACTCATCCACGTAGCCTTCCATTCCCTCTGCCTACTGGCTTTCTGAGGCCCTGTGCAGTAGGGTGAATCAATGGGCTTTGAGGTTTATAGTTGCAGAGTTTCTGCACAAGTTGCAAAGTTTCTCTCAAACTCAGTTTCCTCATCTGTCAAGTGGGGATCAGGATATCTCTCCACAGGGGTTTTGTAAGGATTAAGTGACATAATATGCAAAGCACTTGGATCATAGCAAGTATTCAAAAAAAAGATGGCTTTTATTATTGCTTGTCTTACTTCTACGGCAGCATACTACCAGTTTTTGCAACAGTCTTTTCAATGCATGTTTACTTATATTTCCAATTTTATCCTTACAAAAGCTTATAATGTAAGCAGGACAGATGTAGAAATAGATTCAAACTAATAAAGTTGCTTTCTCAAGGTCACAGAAATAGGTGCTGGTGAAACTGGGACTCAAAATTAGATTCTCTGAATCCTGCTTCAATGTGTGTGCACCTACATTTTCTGCCTTTTTTAGTGTCTGATTCCTTATGGGGAGTATGCTACTGTCTGTGAATTTTGGACTCATTTGAACTTAGGAGCTAATGAGCTGCTATCATTATAAAATAAAGCTTGTATCTCTCTGTGCAGATATCATTTGTGTTTTTCTTTGTATTTTGGGTTACATACAAGTTTGTTGTTCTTAATGTATGCAAAGTGGGATAGGCACTAATTGCATTACCTGAAGTAAAGACTACAGCTCTGTGAGGTTAAGAAAACTACAATAGACTTTATATAATGCCTTGTGAACAAAACTCCAAACACTTCTTACAAAGACTATATAACATATGGTTTAGGATCCATTTGAATTTGCAAGTGTAAAAAAAACATCCAGGGAAAGAAAATTTGTGGATTTTTTTTCTTCAGCCATTCTTTATTTTATACATTTGAGGTTTAGGAGAAATTTTGAGAAGTCAATTAGTTCAGTTGGCTGTTTTCAAGAGTATATTTAGGTCACTTGAATTTCAAGATACTTTACAGTTTATGTAAACATCTTACATCAGTATGAAATCACATTTTGGGAATGGTTTCTTTATTCCATTTGGGGAAAAATAACTATTTTTTGAACTATTAGAATAAAGACTGACCCAGTGAATGAAGAATCAGGAATACATAAGAAGGTGCTGGCATAAATTTAAACACAGAAAACAGAATTCTTACAGGAGTTGTAAGAATCAAAGTACTTATTCCCCTAGCTGCTGGGAGAGTTGGAATTGCTGTGGCTAAGGAAAACTGCCTCATTTAATATTATACCTGGTCCTGGGGGCAGCCCACATCCAGTAGCCAATAAATAGGGTTGTATAAAGGCCTGGCCTTCTTGCCCCAATTCAAAATGGCATGGAAATGTGTCAAAGAGAAATAGTACCAGACACATGTTAAATGTAGCAAGACAGATTTTATTCAGACTACTGCACTAGAGGAGATTAACTCCAGTATAAATGAAGCTCAGTTCCAACTAAGAAAAAGGTAACTAAGATTTTAAAATGGAGAACAGGGAGAGAATGAAAATGGGCTAGAGGAAGTGAAAAAAAAGGGGAACCAAAATGTGAATGGGGGGCTACAGGGAAATAAAAGCTAAAAAAGGGAGGTAAGTGGAAAATTGCTGAAAATGGTTTGGCAATTTGGGTAAGGATGGTGTGCGTTTTGTGGTCTGTCAACACTGCATTTTCTTGAGGAAAGACTCAGTGCAGGTATTGGGAACACCTTTAGGGTCATGGCCTAGTGCAGGTAGAAGCCAGGCCAAAGCTTTGAGCAACCTTTGTGCTGTGTGAGAGGTCACAGTTCACAAGGTAATCCTCATTTCCAATACTCCTTTTTGGGATGACTGGGCATCCATTGAGACTGCAATGAAGGATGACTTCTCCCTCTACACAATCTGGCCTCCCCTCACACTCCTGTCTTCCACAGGTATTGATCCCAAGATCTCTAATCAACATCTGACATGCTAGTCTCCATCTGAAGCTATTTCTGGGGGAATCTAGCCTCTAACAATGTGCTTCTCATAACGGTAGTCCCTTGACTGTTTACAAATTTGAAATAGATGATTCTTTATTCCCTCCAAACATATCTTGCTATATAAGTCAAACATCATTATAGCCTTAAAAGTTATACCAGCTATAAGATTGTGGCCCTTCATTTTAGCTAAAAAGTTATGGTTTATTTTGGCTGACACATTATAAAGTCATTTATGTGTGAATTTCTACACATTCTACATTTGAAGTTTTGGTTTTTGCTATAATGATATATTCTATCCTTGAATAACTGAAATGGATCAATGGTTCAAAGGTTATCTACTAAATCATAAATATAAAGAGAGGCATCACAACATAAATGCTGCAATTCAACATTATAAATACAAATATATTACATTTTAAGTACAGAATTAATTGGATGGCCACAGCAAATAAATCTGGCGTGATGCTTTTAAACAAGCAATCAAAAACAGTGCTGACAGGAAGAACTGTTCATCTATCTCTACTTTTGGAACATTGTTTGTATTGGAAATTTGTCAAATAACATCATGAAATCATTGAAGCTACCGCATAATTGTCAAACAAAAAGCACAGTGATCTCGCTAGTCAACCAAATTAGTTGTTTTTACAAGAAGTGAAAAACATTGCTTTCTTGCGTGAAATTGGTGAATTTAGTTTCAAAACATAGAAACAGATCCAAAGTTTGAGTCCTTGAACAAGAATCATAATATTTCCCTCCAAAATTTTAAAAAAGGGCAAAGTTATGGATAAACCTTAACTTCAGAAAGAATGGAACAGAAGCAAGTGTTAAAATTTATTTTATTAAATAGCACTATGGGCATCAACTTATATTAAGGCGCTGACTGTCAAGAATTACTCTCTCAGATAGATAACCTTACAGTGGGACAAATCCTTGATATGCAGAGAACGAATGAGTTCCTGGCATGTGAGAGGTAAGTGTTCTATGAGATCATGTTTTCTTTATTATGAAACCCCCATGTTATAGAAGATGTCATTTTTAACTTTGGTAATGATTACTTTGTGAACCTGAATGAAGCTTGGAAAAGGTGTACTGGCATTAACACTGAAGAAATACCATTTATATGGAGTCAACAAGGATGGCCATATCTATCAGAAGTCAGTTTTATTCACAAAGTGTGCTTGGTATCCAATAGAACACTTCCCGGGGTTATTTCTATGTTGAAGGAAAACGTAGATGTTATGAATGTGAGAAAATTTTAGCCATGTAATATAGGTATTTTCAACATTCTGGAAAGAAGAAAAAAGCAACAATCTTATATGAAGTTTTATTTTTTTTCTACTCTGAAGTGCATAGAAAAATATTCATATTTTTTTCTATCATCCAAACTTTTAAAAACAGATTCTTTTAACACATATGCCTCTTTTGGCATCACCCCATTTCCCTGCAATCCAATTATAGTAAAACAAAGAATATTTTACATTTCTATCTCTCTGCTTTCTTATCTCCTGTTCTTTCTATAGCCCACTACAATAAGGTTTCCATTTACACTCCTCACTGAAACCACTTTTGCCAATGACAGGCTGTCTTCCATCTCAGCAAGTTCAAGAGTAACATTTTCAGATATCTCAACAAATTTTTGCCAGTTGAATTCCTGCTTTTTTTCATATACATATGCTTTATAAATATATATAATTTATAGTATATGGTAATATAAATAAAAAATATATAATGTGAAAGACTTGTAACAAAACACAGTCATTCTTTATCTAAACTCCCCACTCCTTATTCCCATTTTCAGAGAAAAATACTTTTGAATTATTGTTGTTTCTTCTTATATTTGTCTTTATAAAAGCTATTATTCTCAGTTTTTCCATTTAATACATTACTTATTGATTTTATACTATTAATGGACAAATGACCTGAATAGACATTTTTCCAAAGGAGATATATGAATAGACAACAGACACATGAAAATACGCTCAGCATCACCAGTCACTGGGAAAATGCAAATCAAAACTACAATGAAATGTTCCCTCATGCCTGTTAGAAGGCCAACCATCAAAAAGCCAAGAGATAGCAAATGGTAGCAAAGAAGTGGGGAAAAGAGAAGCTTTGTGCACGGTTGGTTGGAATGTAAATCAAAACAGCCACTATGGAAAACAGTGTGTCCATCAATAAACAGATGGATAAAGAAGTTGTGGTGTGTGTATATATATATATATATATATATATATATATACACAATGGAATATTATTCAGCTATAACAAAGAATGAAATCTTGCCATTTGCAACAATATGGATGGAACCTGAGGGCATTATGCTAAGTGAAATAAGTGAGACAGAGAAAGACAAAGACATTTATATATGAAATCTTAAAAAAAGAAAAAGAAAGAAAAAAAAACTTATAGAAAAAGAGATCAGACTTGTGGTTACCAGAGGTGAGGAGTAGGAAGGAGGAGTAATTGAAGGAATGTGGTCAAAAGGTACAAACTTGCAGTTGTAAAATAAAGAGATAATTACTAGGCATGTAATGTACAATATGATGACTGCTGTGTGTTATATGTGAGAATTGTCCAGAGAGTAAATTCTAAGAATTCTCATCACAAGGAAAAAAATTTTCTTTTTCTTTTTGTTGTGTCTATATGAGATGATGGATGCTAACTAAATGTACTGAGGTAATCATTTCACAGTATATGTAAACTTTTACAATGATGTAAGTCAGTTATATCTCAATTAAACAGGGGGAAAAAAACACATGAATGATAGAGGTCCTTCTAGTGATTTTAAACACATTGGATTATTGATCCCTTTTAACTTGAAGACATCTATCTGAAGCTCTCTGTTGTTCTTTAATCTCTACTGATTGTTCTCTATGCCTGTTGTACAGCTCTGCACCCAGGACTCACTTCACTATCGTTTTGTGAGCTCCTTGTACCATACTTGTGTGAGATCCACTGGTTCCTAGACCCTTTCTCTTTCTCTTTCTTATTTTACTTTACTGTTTAATGATGCAAAAACTAACCTAGCTCCATCGGAAAGTGTGCATAGGAGGTAAAAATGCTTAAGATTATACACTCTTGAACATGTCTATATTTTAAATTCAGGTTCGATTAAAAATTTTGGTGGTTATAAAAATCTGGGTTGGAGTTGGTTCCCCTCTCCATTTTGAAGGTATTGTGCCATTGTCAAATTTCCAACGTGGTTTAAATAAATCCAATGATTTTCAGATTTCAGATCTTTGGATGTGATGTGTTGTTTTTCTCCTTATCTCTGGAAGATTTTGTAGTATTATCTTTGTCCTGAAATTTTATCATCATTCATCAGTCTTTTGTCATATGTGGTTTATTTTGTGAAAAATATTTTAATAACTTTAGAAGTAAATTTAATTTTACATCATAGAATTAGTTAAGGGTTTGAAGGGATGACACATTTCTCATGCAGACAGCTACCTAAAACTTTGGAGAAAATGTGACCAATTTTACTTGCTAGTCAGTTTACAAGGAAAAGTAGGCAATATACCCTAATAGACGGGGGCGGGGCGGGGGGATGTCTGGTTTATACAGAATACTGAGACCTGGTTCTTTCAACTTTCCCCAGCTCTCCTCCTCCACTCCTTCTCCATCTCTCTCTACCCTCAAATCCATCATGTCCTATATGCTTGATGTCTCAACTTAGTCTTACTATTTTCTTCACTTTCCTTCATTACCATCACATTTGAATTGGTAAGTTCACCTAGAGGCTACATCTCACAGGAGGTTGAAACTAAATCAGTACAGGCAGTTTTCCTCTTGAAATTTTGGCTGACCTAACATTTTACAAGACAGTTGGACCCTCTTTCTGGGTCAGATCAGTCCTTCCTGTTGTTTGTACAGTTTCTACTTTTCCTAGAGCTCTAAAAACTAATAAAAATTCTCTGTTTACACTTGTATTTAAACTGAAAGAAATACACGTTTACTTCATGGATAGGGTTGTATATAAGCAGAAGAAACAGAATAGCTACATATTTCAGTTAGAAGATTTTATGCTTTAATGCCATGCTCTGATTCTCAAAAACCAGTTCATTATTTACTTTTGGGCAATTCCACTCTTAGTTCAAACAAATCAGTAAGTTAATCAGTTATTCACGTTGCTGATTATGAAGAACTTGTGGAGTATTTTATTGGTTGGGAAATTTTTGATGCCAAGATATTTTGAGAATTTTTTTGATAAAGCAATGCTGTGTGACAAAAAGAACTAAGCAGACTAGGTTAAAGCCCCTACCCTCTAGCCCCTCTGGGGACATTTAGTATTTGTGTGACCTTCTGTAAATTATTTAGCCTCTCTGGTTGTTTGTGGATGCATTTATATCATGAGATTATACTCTCCTGAATTGAAGTGATACCGTGAGGTCCTTTGTGATCCTCAAAGTTCTGATTTGATATCCTTCAAGTGATAAAAATTATAAGAAACTTAGGAAGGTTAACAACTGACTATGGTTTTAAAGAAAGGAAGAAATGATTGTTTTAGTGGGTACTTGTGGATAGACTGGTTTATTATGTTGAGAAATTTGATTTCTATGATTCCAAAACTTTTTCTGAAAATTTGTTTAATTAGCTACCTGTGAAATAGGTCTGTAGTGCATTAAATACCACCACAGAAATCTTTAAAAGTGGTCTTGATATGGGTGGGGGTTTTTTCCCCTACATTTGATCAGAGTGCAGAAATCTGAACCATGTAATGCCTTGAGAGCTTTTTAAGCTCTGTTACTCCCTAAATCTATTTAAAGTAATAAAAACAAAAGCCATATAATTTTTCATATCTAAAAGAATTGACTCTACTGAGGCCTTCACATCCCCAGAGATTTACTGGCTAATCCCACTCTTATTCTATTTATACATCTCTTATTTATATTCAATCTGAAGTGATCTAGGCATAAATTTTTTCTCTCGTAGAAGAGTTATCTCTTGAGTCTATTCTTAAAATGGAATAAAATAAGATGTATACACCAAACCTGAAATGCACTGTGCATGAGGAAAATATAAATCCCTCAAATTTAAGAGTTAAAGGGATCTGGTATACAGTAAGGAGAAGAGTGGGTATTGCAAATCAATGTGACTTTTTTGCGAAGCATTTATTTTTTAGTTTTGTAAATACAAACCCATAAGATGAGAAATCAATCATAATACATCTCTATTTATAAATTTGGGGATCAGCTAATCATTCTTGGAGTTTAGAGTTTGCTTTTTCTATGATATGGACATGTAAAAGATTTACTGCTCCTATATTAAAGCATTCAGCTGTTAGGTAAAATAATAGCAGTGAGGAAGACTCTTCTTTGAATACCCACACCACTGCTTAATCTAATGAGTTACTATAACTCCTTGGGCATCAGGTTTTTCCTCCGTAAAATGAAGGGATTGATAGGCTAAGCTTACACTCAAGTAATTATTATAATTGAATTGATTATAATAAACATTGTAATTTTATTTTCTGTTTCATTTCCATGACTTTAGGGTTTTTTTGTTTGTTTTTTGAGCTTATGTAAAACTTAAGTAATTTTAAATACTAGTTATCTTTTATGAATCAGCAAAGAAATAATAATACAGTCACAGTGGCCACTCTAGGTGTTTTCTGTTTAAATATATGGCTATATTTATATTAGATAGTTGAATGTAGAAAAAAATGTTTTTTCAAACAAGAATAATTATAAGAATGTCCTCTAGAGGGATCCATTTTATTGCTTTATAGCCACAGGCTTGAAATTGTCCTAAATTTTTGTTTAATACATATTAGAATATTGAAGATTTACTACCATGACTATTTCATGAAGGGGGGGACAAAATCACAAATAAATCATGAAAAATTTAAAGAATCTTTTTTTTTATAGAGATGAAAGGTCCATTTTATGCAGATAAACATTTTTAATATGGTATGAAACTAATGATATAATAGATTTTCATGGAAAATAAATTTCTTTTCCATACATAATAACTCTTAAAACTCCATTCTTTTATTGGAACTTACAATGCCAGTTAAATTTTAGTCTTAGTTTGATAAAATGTTCCCCAATAAAGTCAAGTCGGGAATTATATATGACAATCTTCAGAACAGATTTAACATGGTGGCAAATGATGAACTACTGCATCATTTATACATTCTTTGCATATCCCCAGTTATATTTTTTTCATTGTTTAAAATAAAACCATTAAAGTATGACATATCTAAATGAAACTAAGGGTAATTATTTTTTAAATATATATGTGTAAGTATTGAACAATGTTATTTCTATAATTTAGGAGTTTCTTTGTTTTAATGACATATTTACAATTTTAATTTCTTTTTTTTTTTATTTTAACATCTTTATTGGAGTATAATTGCTTTACAATGCTTTGTTAGTTTCAGCTTCACAACAAAATGAATCAGTTATATATATACATATGTTCCCATATCTCTTCCCGCTTGCATCTCCCTCCCTCCCACCCTCCATATCCCACCCCTCCAGGCGGTCACAAAGCACCGAGCTGATCTCCCTGTGCTATGCGGCTGCTTCCCACTAGCTATCTACCTTACGTTTGGTAGTGTATATATGTCCATGCCTCTCTCTTGCTTTGTCACCATTTACCCTTCCCCTTCCCCATAGCCTCAAGTCCATTCTCTAGTAAGTCTGTGTCTTTATTCCTGTTTCACCTCTAGGTTTTTCATGACATTTTTTTTTCTTAAATTCCATATATATGTGTTAGCATACGGTATTTGTCTCTCTCTTTCTGACTTACTTCACTCTGTATGACAGACTCTAGGTCTATCCACCTCATTACAAATAGCTCAATTTCATTTCTTTTTATGGCTGAGTAATATTCCATTGTATATATGTGCCACATCTTCTTTATCCATTCATCCGATGATGGACACTTAGGTTGTTTCCATCTCTGGGCTATTGTAAATAGAGCTGCAATGAACATTTTGGTACATGACTCTTTTTGAATTATGGTTTTCTCAGGGTATATGCCCAGTAGTGGAATTGCTGGGTCATATGGTAGTTCTATTTGTAGTTTTTTAAGGAACCTCCATACTGTTCTCCACAGTGGCTGTATCAATTTACATTCCCACCAACAGTGTAAGAGGGTTCCCTTTTCTCCACACCCTCTCCAGCATTTATTGTTTCTAGATTTTTTGATGATGGCCATTCTGACTGGTGTGAGATGATATCTCATTGTAGTTTTGATTTGCATTTCTCTAATGATTAGTGATGTTGAGCATTCTTTCATGTGTTTGTTGGCACTCTGTATATCTTCTTTGGAGAAATGTCTATTTAGGTCTTCTGTCCATTGCTGGATAGGGTTGTTTGGATTTTTTGAAATGGAGCTGCATGAGCTGTTTATAAATTTGGAGATTAATCCTTTGTCAGTTGCTTCATTTGCAAGTATTTTCTCCCATTCTGAGGGTGGTCTTTTTTGTCTTCTTTATGGTTTCCTTTGCTGTGCAAAAGCTTTTAAGTTTCATTAGGTTCCATTTGTTTATTTTTGTTTTTATTTCCATTTCTCTAGGAGGTGAGTCAAAAAGGATCCTGCTGTGATTTATGTCATAGAGTGTTCTTCCTATGTTTTCCTCTAAGAGTTTTATACTGTCTGTCCTTACATTTAGGTCTTTAATCCATTTTGAGTTTATTTTTGTGTATGGTGTTAGGGAGTGTTCTAATTTCATCCATTTACATGTAACTGTCCAGTTTTCCCAGCACCACATATTGAAGAGGCTGTCTTTTCTCCATTGTATATTCTTGCCTCCTTATCAAAGATAAGGTGACCATATGTGCATGGGTTTATCTCTGGGCTTTCCATTGATCTATATTTCTTTTTTCTCTTTCTTTCTTTCTTTCTTTTTTTTTTTTTTTTGCAGTATGTGGGCCTCTCACTGTTGTGGCCTGTCCTGTTGTGGAGCACAGGCTCCGGATGCGCAGGCTCAATGGCCATGGCTCACGGGCCCAGCCGCTCCGCAGCATGTGGGATCTTCCCAGACCAGGACACGAACCCGTGTCCCCTGCATCGGCAGGCAGACTCTCAACCACTGCACCACCAGGGAAGCCCCCCATTGATCTCTTTTTCTGTTTTTGTGCCAGTAGCATACTCTCTTGATTACTGTAACTTTGTAGTATAGTCTGAAGTCAGGGAACCTGATTCCTCCAGCTCCATTTTTCTTTCTCAATATTGCTTTGGCTATTTGGGGTCTTTTGTGTTTTCATACAAATTGTGAAAATTTTTGTTCTAGTTCTGTGAAATATGCCATTGGTAGTTTGATAGGGATTGCACTGAATCTGTAGATTGCTTTGAGTAGTATAGTCATTTTCACAATGTTGCTTCTTCTAATCCAAGAACATGGTATATCTCTCCATCTATTTGTATCATCTTTAATTTCTTTCATCAGTGTCTTATAGTTTTCTGCATACAGGTCTTCTGTCTCCTTCAGTAGGTTTATTCCTAGGTACTTTATTCTTTTTGTTGCCATGGTAAATGGGAGTGTTTCCTTAATTTCTCTTTCAGATTTTTCATCATCAGTGTATAGGAATCCCAGAGATTTCTGTGCATTAATTTTATATCCTGCTACTTTACCAAATTCATTGATTAGCTCTAGTAGTTTTCTGGTAGCGTCTTTAGGTTTCTCCATGTATAGTATCATGTAATCTGCAAACAGTGGCAGCTTTACTTCTTCTTTTCCAATTTGTAATCCTTTTATTTCTTTTTCTTCTCTGATTTCTGTGGCTTAAACTTCCAAAACTATGTTGAATAACAGTGGTGAGAGTGGGCAACATTGTCTTGCTCCTGATCTTAGTGGAAATGGTTTCAGATTTTCACCATTGAGAATGATGTTGGCTGTGGGTTTGTCACATATGGCCTTTATTATGTTGAGGTATTTCCCTCTTTGCCTATTTTCTGGAGGGTTTTTATCATAACTGGGTGTTGAATTTTGTTGCAAGCTTTTCCTGCATCTATTGAAATGATCATATGGTTTTTCTCCTTCAGTTTGTTAATATGGTGTATCACATTGATTGATTTTGCATACCTTGAAGAATCCTTGCATTCCTGGGATAAACCCCACTTGATCATGGTGTATGATCTTTTTAATGTGCTATTGGATTCTGTTTGGTAATATTTTGTTGAGGATTTTTGCTTCTATGTTCATCAGTGATATTGGCCTGTAGTTTTATTTTCTTCTGACATCTTTGTCTGGTTTTGATATCACAGTGATGGTGGCTTTGTAGAATGAGATTGGGAGTGTTCCTCCCTCTGCTCTATTTTGGAAGATTTTGAAAAGTATAGGTGTTAGCTCTTCGCTAAATATTTGATAGAAATCGTCTGTGAAGCCATCTGGTCCTGGGCTTTTGTTTGTTGGAAGATTTTTAATCACAGTTTCAATTTCAGTGCTTGTGATTGGTCTGTTTATATTTTCTATTTCTTCCTGGTTCATTCTCAGAATGTTGTACTTTTCTAAGAATGTGTCCATTTCTTTCAGGTTGTCAATTTTATTGGCATATAGTTGCTTGTAGTAATCTCTCATGATCCTTTGTATTTCTGCAGTGTCAGTTGTTCCTTCGTTTTCATTTCTAATTCTGTTGATTTGAGTCTTCTCGCTTTTTTTCTTGATGAGTATGGCTAATGGCTTATCAATTTTGTATATCTTCTCAATGAACCTGCTTTAAGTTTTATTGATCTTTGCTATTGTTTCCTTCATTTCTTTTTCATTTATTTCTGATCTGATCTTTATGATTTCTTTTCTTCTGCTAACTTTGTGGGGGGTTTTGTTCTTCTTTCTCTAATTGCTGTAGGTGTAAGGTTAGGTTGTTTATTTGAGATTTCTCTTGTTTCCTGAGGTAGGATTGTATTGCTATAAACTTCCCTCTTAGAACTGCTTTTGCTGCATCCCATAAGTTTTGGGTTGTTATGTTTTCATTGTCATTTGTTTCTAGTTATTTTTTGATTTCCTCTGTGATTTCTTCAGTGATCTCTTGGTTATTTAGTAGCATATTGTTTAGCCTCTATGTGTTTGTATTTTTTACCATTTGTTTCCTGTAATTCATACCTAGTCTCATAGTGTTGTGGTCAGAAAAGATACTTGGTATGATTTCAATTTTTTAAAATTTACCAAGGCTTGATTTGTGACCCAAGATATGATCTATCCTCGGGAATGTTCCATGAGCACTTGAGAAGAAAGAGTATTCTGTTGTTTTGGGATGGAATGTTCTATAAACACCAGTAAAGTCCATCTTGTTTAATGTGTCATGTGAAGCTTGTGCTTCCTTACTTATTTTCATTTTGGATGATCTGTCCACTGGATGAAAGTGGGCTTTTAAATTCCCCTAGAATAATTCTGTGTTACTGTTGATTTCCCCTTTTTATGGCTATTAGCATTGCCTTATGTATTGAGGTGTTCCTATGTTGGGTTCATAAATATTTACAATTGTTATATCTTCTTCTTGGATTAATCCCTTGGTCATTAGGTAGTGTCCTTCTTTGTCTCTTGTAATAGTCTTTATTTTAAAGTCTATTTTGTCTGATATGAGAATTGTTACTCCAGCTTTCTTTTGATTTACATTTGCATGGAATATCTTTTTCCATCCCCTCATTTTCAGTCTGTATGTGTCCCTAGGTCTGAAGTGGGTCTCTTGTAGACAGCATATATGTGGGTATTGTTTTTGTATCCATTCAGCCAATCTATGTCTTTTGCTTGGAGCATTTAAACCAGTTCATTTAAGGTAATTATTGATATGTATGTTCCTATTACCATTTTCTTAATTGTTTTGGGTTTGTTTTTGTAGGTCTTTCTTTCTCTTGTGTTCCCAACCTAGAGAATTTCCTTTAGCATTTGTTGTAAAGCTGGTTTGGTGGTGCTGAATTCTCTAAGCTTTTGCTTGTCTGTAAAGATTTTAATTTCTCCATTGAATCTGAATGAGATCCTTGCCGGGTCAAATAATCTTGGTTGTAGCTTTTTCCCTTTCATTACTTTAAATATGTCCTGCCACTGCCTTCTGGCTTGCAGAGTTTCTGCTGAAAGATCAGCTGTTAACCTTATGGGGATTCCCTTGTATGTTATTTTTGGCTTTTGCCTTGCTGTTTTAATATTTTTTTCTTTGTATTTATTTTTTGATAGTTTGATTAATATGTGTCTTGGCATGTTTCTCCTTGGATTTATCCTGTGGGACTCTCTGCCATTCTTGCACTTGATTGACAATTTTCTTTCTCATGTTAGGGATGTTTTTGGCTGTAATCTCTTCAAATATTTCCTCAGACCCATTCTTTTTCTCTTCTTCTTCTGGGACCCCTATAATTCGAATGTTGGTGTGTTTAATGTTGTCCCAGAGATCTCTGAGACTGTCCTCAATTCTTTTCATTATTCCTTTTTCATTTTGCTCTGTGGTAATTATTTCCCTTAGTTTATCTTCCAGGTCACTTATCCATTCTTCTGCCTCAGTTATTCTGCTATTGATTCCTTCTAGATAATTTTAAATTTCATTTATTGTGTTGTTCATCACTGTTTGCTCTTTAGTTCTTCTAGGTCCTTGTTAAACGTTTCTTGTATTTTCTCCATTCTATTTCCAAGATTTTTTTCATCTTTAGTATCATTACTCTGAATTCTTTTTCAGGTAGACTGCCTATTTCCTCTTCATTTGTTTGTTCTGGTGGGTTTTGCGCTTGCTCCTTCATCTGCTGCATGTTTCTCTGTTTTCTCATTTTGTTAAACTTACTGTATTTGGGGTCTCCGTTTTTCAGGCTGCAGGTTCATACTTCCCATTGTTTTTGGTGTCTGCCCTCAGTGGGTGAGGTTGGTTCAGTGGCTTGTGTAGGGTTCCTGGTGGAGGGGACTGGTGCCTGTTTTCTGGTGAGTGGGGTTGGATCTTATCTTTCTGGTGGGAAAGGCCACCTCCGGTGGTGTGTTTTGGGGTTTCTGTGAACTTTTTATGATTGTAGGCAGACTTTCTGCTAGTGGGTAAGGTTGTGTTCCTGTCTTGCTAGTGGTTTGGCATGGGGCATCCAGCACTGGAGCCTGCTGGCTGTTGGGTGGAGCTGGGTCTTAGCATTGAGACGGAGATCTCTGGGAGAGCTCTCACAGATTGATATTACATTGGGCTGGGAGGTCTCTGGTGGTCCACTGTCCTGAACTCGGCTCTCCCACCTCAGAGGCTCAGGTCTGACATCAGGCCGGAGCACCAAGACCCTGTCAGCTACACTGCTCAGAAGAAAAGGGAGAAAAATAGAAAGAAGAAAAATAATAGGGCTTCCCTGGTGGCGTAGTGGTTGAGAGTCCACCTGCCGATGCAGGGGACATGAGTTTGTGCCCCGGTCTGGGAAGATCCCACATGCCGTGGAGCGGCTGGGCCCATGAGCCATGGCTGTTGAGCCTGCGCGTCCGGAGCCCGTGCTCCACAACGGGAAAGGCCACAGCAGTGAGAGGCCCGCGTACCAAAAAAAAAAAAAAAAAAGTAAATAAAAAAATATTTTAAAAAATAATAATAATAAAAAAAGAAGAGAACAACCAAGCAATAAACAAATCCACCAATTATAACAAGTGCTAAAAACTATACTAAGATAAACATAAAAATCAGAAATAAATCAGTTGCAGAGAGCAAACCCCAAGTCTACAGTTGCTCCCCAAGTCCACCTCCTCAATTTGGGATGATTTGTTGTCTATTCAGGTATACCACAGATGCAGGGTACATCAAGCTGATTGTGGAGTTTAATCCTCTGCTCCTGAGGCTGCTGGGAGAGATTTCCCTTTCTCTTCTTTGTTTACACAGCTTTTGGGTTTCAGTTTTGGTTTTGGCCCCACCTCTGTGTGTAGGTCACCCTCAGGCATCTATCTGTTCCCACCCAGACAGGAGGGGGTTAAAGCAGCGGCTGATTAGGGGGCTCTTGCTCATTCAGGCTGGGGTGGAGGGAGGGGTACGGTAGTCATAATTAGAAAGTGGGGCAAGCCTGCTGAGGCAGATGCCAGCGCAACGTTGCAACAGCCTGAAGTGCACCATGTGTTCTCCCAGGGAACTTGTCCCTGGATCACGGGACCCTGGCTCCCAGGCAGGGGGGTGTGGATAGTGACCTGTGCTTTTGCACAGGGTTCTTGGTGGCTGCAGCAGCAGCGTTAGCTTTTCATGCCTCTCTCTGGAGTCCGAGCTGATAGCCATGGCTTGTGTCCATCTCTGGCACTAGTTTAGGTGGTGCTCTGAAGCCCCTCTGCTTCAGCACCCCGAAACAATGGTCTCTTTCCTCTCAGGCACTTTCAGAATTTTTTCCGGACTCCCTCTTGGCTAGCTGTGGTGCACTAGCCTCCTTCAGGCTGTGTTCAAGCCGCCAACCCCAGTTCTCTCCCTGGGATCCGACCTCCGAAGTCCAAGCCTCAGCCCCCAGCCCCGCCTGCCCTGGCGGGTGAGCAGACAAGCGTCTCAGGCTGGTGAGTGCTTGCTGGTACCGAACCTCTGTGCAGGAATCTCTCCGCGTTGCCCTCTGCACCCCTGTTGCTGTTCTCTCCTCCGTGGCTCTGAAGCTTCCACCCTGCCCACCCCCTGTCTCTGCCAGTGAAGGGGCTTCCTAGTGTGTGGAAACTTTTCCTACTTCACAGCTCCCTCCCACTGGTGCAGGTCCCGTCTCTATTCTTTTGTCTCTGTTTTTTCTTTTGTCCTACCCAGGTACGTGGAGAGTTTCTTGCCTTTTGGGAAGTCTGAGGTTTTCTGTCAGTGTTCAGTAGGTGTTCTGTAGGAGTTGTTCCACATGTAGATGTATTTTTTATGTATTTGTGGGGAGGAAGGTGATCTCCACAACTTACTCCTCTACCATCCTGAAGGTACCCTCTCTACTGTTTTTGTTCAGTTATTTTTCCCCAGTAAAATATGCTTTTTACTTATTTATTTTTTTACTGATTCTTCCTAATAGAAAGAATATTTCTTTTAAATAACCTCAGTGACCTCTAACAGTAATTTTTCTTCAAGTCAGTTACTGACTGCTACTCTAAAGGAAAAATTTGGAAGATTTTCTATGAGTTATGAGCCTAGAAAGTCTTACGAGCAAATATAGGTATCACCCCTATTTTATGGGTAAATTTTAAAATAAATTGCATGCTATTTAAAAAATATAGCATTCTCAGACCAACACATTAAGCTTTTGTTGCTTATTTCCTTATTTGACACAGACTTCCATAGAACTTTTTGAAACAGAATAATGAATTCTATTTTGAAAGTATGAACTTTCATTCTGCTTTATGAAATAGTAGTTAGTTAACCTGGCTTTGTATTTTCTCAAGATCAAAGAGATAATTGACTTTTTAGTCTCTAATAGAATATAAATAATCATACCTCAATGTGCTCTTTAAAAAAATACTCTGCTTGATTTTTGTTTCTATAAAACCTCTTTAATTATAGTGTTTCTGCTATTAAATGTACATAACCTATTGAAATTTTACACATTGATTCACTTTCTTAAATAATTCTCTCATTGTAAAATAATGCTAGAATTCTATACAAAATGTTTCAGTTCAATGTACATTCATTATATTCTTCTTGTTCTAAACACATAACTAACAATATAAAGAAAATGAAATCTCAACCATTATTTAAAAATAGGAATTGTAAATTGTTCTTTAATGCCTTTGAAAGTCATATAGGAGTTGTTTTCAAAAACATAAGCTTTCAAAAACTTTGTGAATTCTATTATGCTATTTTATTATTATAAGGCAATTTTATAAATGACTTTTGAATCTTGGAGAAGGGACAAAACACGTTGTCTCAAGAATTAAATATGCAGATAAATTCGATGGCAGAATGTTTTCTCAGCCCAACCCCTCCTTTTTTCTGCATTTTTGTTCTCAGTAATTGGCATAATTTTATGTCCTTTTGTCCCTGATATCCCAAACCCATAGGTCACCATGTTCTCTTTGTTTCTCGAGTCTGATTTTTCACCTTTTACTCTCAAAGTTGCCTTAGTTTAGGCTTCTATTCTCTCTCTCTCTCTCTCTCTCTCTCTCTCTCTCTCTCCTCTCTCCATCTGCAATAGCTCTTGTCTGTTTACTAATTGCTTGAGAGGTAATTCTTGGACACATCCATGATCTATTGGTTTTATGTAATTTTTAATTGAGTAACTGTAACCAGGCTTTCTTTTATTGAATAACTTGTCTTAAATTTTAGAGTAACTACAGTTGGAATTACAAGCTGACCCCCTACCAGGTTTCAAGCCAAAAGTATCCTTTCAGGTTTCCTACACGGCCATGTTCTTTCCTTAGCTCTGGTGGGTCTTCAGGTTGTTAACTGCTTGGCCTGACCCTGTCACTATCTCTAATTAACATTTAAACTTCTCCAAAGACTATAAATAAATAACTAAAAACTTGCTCATATTATTTCAACTTTAGCTAAGCTTTGATATATCTTCTTTATTCCTGTTGGCTTACCTGCTTTCTGACCCTTGATTTGCCTCATTTACTTTTTTAGTACTAAAAATTTCACAGATTATCGGTCAGAAATTTCTGGGTTCCAGCTCAGGCTCTGTCTTTTACTGATTTTAAGACCGTTTTTCAGGTTTTCAGAAAGCTGAATAGTGTACTGAGCCACATTTGTCAATAGTAAATGGATTAATTGAATCACAAATTTTTAGGAAAACTTACCTGGAAAGCATATGTGAATCACCTAGCATAGTACCTGGGTTCACAAAAGTTACTCAATAATTGTTATTTCCTTTCCAATCTTCCACGTGCTGTTTTCTCCATTCTGGTCACTTACCAATACATTTCTACCCACTGCTGGTGGGTTGCTCAATTGGGAATATGTTGTTTGAAACAGATCAGATATAGGAGAAATAAATTATAGCATCAAAGATTCCTTGACCTTTCTGCCTGTACTAACCAGTGAACTCTGACAGATGCTAATGGAATTTGCCTGCCCTGCCCTGGAAAATTTAATAAAAGCTCGAGGCTATTTCATGTTGATGTGACTAGTCAAGCCAAAATGCATGTTATTTGGTAAATTCTCCTAACCAGTTGGCAAAGGAAGTCTGCATGAGAGGCACTATACAGTTACATTAAATATATCTTGTATAGTCTTACTTAAAGAACGTATTAAAGATGGGGAAACTTCTCCTTAGGCAAACTCTTCCAATTTATTGTTGACTGTTGGTAATTATATGCTTGAACAGGAAAATGCAAAAAATGTATGTGAGAAATTAAATGTAAATAAGAATGCCTATATTTGAAATACAGCTTAAAAATTTGATACATGTTGACTCCTATATGGATAAAATGATCAATTGATTTTTCTCATAAAATACCCTGTGTGATAGTTCTCTTCTTATAGCACATAACAAATATAACTGAATACATATGAGTGTCCAATCACACCTAGATTGTGAGCATCAAGCATGCTCAGAATCTCCTCAGAGAGAAAAACACCCTAAGTCCAAGAATACATACTGTCCTTTTCTCCATTGAATGCTAAAACTTCTCAGTGATTGACATGGTGCCCACCTTCTGACACTCTCCTACACCTCATTATCCGGAGCTAGGATGCTCATTTTGTACAAGCTGCACCTTAATCTCTCTAACTATCACAGGGGCCCCAGCTCCAAAGCCTTTGCTTCCAGCAGCAGGAAGGAGACGAATAGCCTACAGCAAATCATCACCGGTGCCTTCAAATTGAAGTAATTAGCCCTGTGCTCTGGGAGACACGCTTCTGTGAGGGAGCCAAATAACTGCATCCGAGGAGAAGCAGGAGAGGAGAGAGTTGAGGTCACAGAGCCCTGGGCAAGTCGGCTGTGGACGTATTGCTGTTGATGTTTTCCTTGTTTTGACTGTAACCCATTTTCTTTTTTCTTACTCTTTTGTAAAATGGCTTCTTTAGTTAGAGAGAGCACTCAGCCCATGAAAAGTTTCAAGCCAAACTTTATAATCTATTTACTTTCTTTTTAAAAGCTACAAACTATAATCCTATGGAAAAATGGGTTTTTCTATTTATTTTTAATTTTCTAAAAGGAGGGCAAAAATATCGTGAAAAGTTATTGTTTTAAACTATAAACAATCCACTAGCCTGATGTTTCTTGAAAGTGAGGGAACAGACTCAGTTTTATATTATTCTTTATCATTGACACGTGTTTCATCTAGTTCTTCCTCCATAAGATAAAATTTCCATATTTTATGAACTTAGGTTTATTGAAACAAATGGAACCTGAAGATATTGCTATTGCTATTATGTTAAAGTCACAATGAGTTGCAGTGTGAGTAGATATTAAGTACAAATAGGAAGTGAACAAATGGCATATTTCTTGCTACAATCTCAAAAACAGTTGAGGTTTGCCTTCCATATATATGGAGAATTAAATGTAGTAAAACTCCTATAAAATAACTTTTCCATATGCGTGGAATTTGGTTATACTGGGAGTCAATGGAAATAGAGAGGCATATTGCAAATAGCAAGGGCTTTCGGAATTAAGCACATTTTGGTTTGAATTCTAGGTATAAATATGCAGGCTTTGTAACCCTGGAAAAATTACTTGACCTCTTTGACACTAAATTCTCTTATCTCTCAAAAGTAAGAAACAGAATACAAACTATGGTCCAATATTATTTATGCAAATTAAAAGCATGCCCACAAAACAGCACTATACTTTAACAAAACAATACATATATCAGGAGGTCTATGAAACACATGAAAAGAAATGCTATGTAGAGTGGAAAGGGAATATGGCTTGGGGATGAAGTGGGGGGCAACAAAATAAAATAAAAGGCTTTGCTCACCCTAGTTATGAGAATGCAGTCTGCCTCTTTCTGCAGCCACCCCTGTCATCACGCAATGGGCTCCTGAACAAAGTGGCACAGTGGCAGGGATGGAGGTTCTGCATGGGCTCGTCAACATGGACTTCCACTCACCGAGGCCAACCTGGCTGTATCCACTGCTGAGTGACCAGATTGCTGGCAGCAGAGACCAATGTTAAGCCCCGGAAATGGCTCTGTTTCTGGGGTGATCAGCCAGCTACCTGGTGGAAGGTTGATTATATTAGACAGTTTCTCTCATGGAAGGGGCAGCGTTTTGTCCTTACTGGAATATACACTTACTCTGGATACTGATATGCCTTCCCCATATGTAATGTTTCTGTCAAAAACTACCAATTTATAGACTTAAAGAATGCCTTCACTGTCCTGGTATTCCATGCAACATTGCTTCTGATCCAGGAACTCGCCTCACAGGACAAGCAGTGCAGTAATGGGCCCGTGTTCATGGAATTCAGTGGTGTTACCATGTTCCCCATCATCCTGAAGTGGCTGTTTTGATAGAACAGAGGAATGGACTTCTGAAAACATGGTTACAGTGCCAGTCAAGGGCAGAACCTTTCAAGGCTGAGATAAGGTTCTCCAGAAGGCTGTGTAAGCTCTGAATAAGCATCCAATATATTTTGTCTGATAGCCAGGATTCACGGGTCCATCCAGGAATCAAAAGATGGAAATGAGAATGACATCACTCACTATTACTCCTAGTGACCCACTAGCAAAATGTTTGCTTCCTGTTCCCATAACTTCATGCTCTGCTGGCCTAGAGACTTTTGTTCCAGAGAAATGCTTCCACCGGGAGACACAGCAATGATTCCACTGAACTGGAAGTTAAAACTGACCTCAGCCACTTTGGGCTCCTCATGCCTCTATATCAACTGGCAGAGAAGGAAGTTATTGTGTTGACTGGGGTGATTGATCCGGACTACCGAGGGGAAATTAGACTGCTATTTCACAATGGAGGTAAGGAAGAAAGAGTATGTCTGGAATATGGGAGATCCTTTAGGACATCTCTTAGCATTACCACGCCCTGTGTTAAGGTCAATGGAAAACTACAACAACCCAACCCAGGCACACTGCTAGTGGTCCAGATCCTACATGAATAAAGTTTCAATTCATCCCACCAGGTAAAGAACCACAACCAGTGAGGTGCTTTATGAAGGCAAAGGGAATACAGAATGGATAGTTAAAGAATTTAGTTATAAATACCAGCCATGACCACATGACAGGTACTGAAATGAGGGCTAATATTTTATTATGAATATGTTTGTGTATATATATGCACATATTAAACAAATATCTTTGTCTCCTTTATTCTCTTTTCATGTAATGTAAGATGTATTGAGAGTTTATATCAGTATTTAAGTATTATTAATTTTACATCATAGTATTTAAGATAAGGGATATCAGGTGAAGAGTAAACATCACTCAAAGTCTTTACCTCCTCTTCTGGAAAAGTTGCTTTTTTGGTTGTACACAGGATAGTTGTAACATGTTAGATGGAATTACGACCTTGTTATTGTCTTTATTTGGAGATTAAGTATGGTTTAAGGAGATGCAGAGATTCTTTTCCTAGATATCCCCCAATTACCACCTGGGCTTCAAATCAAGGTTGAAACTTTTGCAGTCAATTTCCAATTAAGCTTATCCTCAGTCTGGAAGCTGCCTGCAAGCAAGATCCTGCCAGTTCCTCTTCCTGTGGTAATTAGGGCCATAAGAAAGGCATCCCTAGGCTCCTTTCTAAAATCATGGATGTTTCTAGAAACATGGGAAAACTTAAGATCCTTGGTCTGGTGATAAGCATAGGAAATAACAAAACACTCTCCCCACCATCATCACTTTATATCACTGCTGTTTGGAAAGGTTTCATGGGTGCTTGTAGTCTTGGAGTATAAGGTTGCATATGTCCATTAGATCAAGCTTGCTAATTGTGTATTAAAATCTCTGTTCTTACAGTTTTTAAAATTTGCTTGATCCATTAGTTACTGAGAAACTTGTGTTTCAATTTTCTTACAATGATAATACTGTTTTCAATGTTTTCTTCTATTTGTGTTAGTTTTTGCTTTATAAATTGAGACAATATTATTAAACACATGCACATATATTATGGCTATGTGTTCTTGGTGAATAATTTATCTTACTATATTATCTTTAACCCCAAATACTGTCTTTTGACAAAATGTCTGTTTGATCTTATTTGAAAAGACTTTTGTCATTGTTATTATTGTTAATGCTTGCTATGAAATTTCTATCACTTAATTTTTACATTTCCCTGCCTCATGTTTTATACGAGCATGTTATGAAAGGCAAATGCCCCAATTTGGCTTTTTAACCAATTTTTTAGTCTGTCAACTGGAAACATTTATATGTTTATATTTATTGATTCACTATATATTTAAATTCATTTCTGACATCTGATTTGGTATTATCTATTTGTTTTTCTTTTCTTTCTTTAATATCTATTCATTCATATCCATCCTGCTTTTTCTAACTCTCATTATCTGATGTAGGTAAGCTTTTACTATTTTTAGTGGCAGATTTTATTCTTATCCTTATTTTTCAATAGTGTGGCCCTTTAATAGTGTCAAAACAAGACCAGGGCATTTTTTCCTTTCCTTGCAACCAAAGTCCCTGTGTTAGTGGTTTCCAAACTGCATTCTTATCTGTAACAGAATATATGACATGCACTCCCAAACTATGCAATATTCATTTCTAATTGTAAGTATGCAATACTAATGTATCAAATGTTCTGATATTAGAAAATAAAAAAAATATTTTAAATGAGTGAACTTAATACTTTGCTGAAGCTCCCCAGTCTTGTGCTAGTTTCTCAGGGTTTACACACACATACACCTTACCTTGCAAATTGATACGTTAGGTATACAACCATCTGACAGAGAAGTTGTCCAGTGTTATTGATGTTGCTATGTTCCTGTTTTCAGGCCCTTCTTCATCATTTTTTTTTTTTTTTTTTTGCGGTACGCGGGCCTCTCACTCTTGTGGCCTCTCCCATTGCGGAGCACAGGTTCCAGACGCGCAGGCTCAGCGGCCATGGCTCACGGGCCCAGCCTCTCTGCGGCATGTGGAATCTTCCCAGACCGGGACACGAACCCGTGTCCCCTGCATCGGCAGGCGGACTCTCAACCACTGCGCCACCAGGGAAGCCCCCTTCTTCATCTCGACCTCTGGGGATTTCCCTTCATTTTTGCATACAAAGTGATGCATTTATATAAACAAAAAAACAAATAATCATACATATTAACCCAGCATTTCTAGATCTTTTAGTTCCCCCCGAAATTCAAAAATTATATTATCTGCAATATTCCTGAAAAGTGAAGCACCTACTCATCTTCTTATATTATTTCTCTCCCTAAATTTTACTATTTAGAAAACTGAAGCTATTAAATACATAGTGAAAATATGTCCTAAAAATACAGAATAATGGTAATGGACCCCAAAAATATCTTTTCTATTTTGTAACTGACACTTTTGTTTTAACAATTCATATTTAATTGACTATATATCATTGGTTTAATTGGAAACTTTTCTGGCAAGAGAAATAGAAATGTCAACACAGTATTTCTGTAGCAATCATTTTCATCTTTGTTATTACTATTGAACATATGGTGTTTGAATATAATTGAGACAAAATTGAATAGTTCTTGAGGCAAATGTCAAATGTACAAATTTTTATGGCAATAGTTTTTTTAATGAATGCAGGGTTCTGGTGATCTAACAATACACATGGCTAACATTTTGTCAAATGACATAAATGATGTGGGATAGTTAACCTACTAAAATAATCCTCTGGGTTTCTCAGGCATCAGAAAAAGAAGATTAAAAAAGTAAAACAGGGTAGGACTATCAGAAAGAATGTGTGAGGAACTCTGGAATTCTATCCCCCAAAGGGATACATATTAAGCTGGTCAAAATTAACAAAGACAATCATTCCAAGTTTTTAGGGATTGACCAAAAAGCTTACTACAAGTTGAAAAGCCTTTGTTCAGTGAAACGTATGGAAACGCTGTAAGGACTGGAAGACCATTTTCCACATTCTCCTTAATCCACATCCCCTCAAAAATATTATCTTGTCTTTGGGAAAATAATTGTTTGGTCTATTTGTTGAGTTTTTTTTCTTTTTGGGGGGCCTAATTCAGAGCTATCTCCAGTAATCCATTGCTTTCAAGCGACTTTTTACAAGCATTACTTTCTCTGGTTGCAAGGCTTAGCGTTCCGGCTGGACCTCGGCCCACACAGCGCTGACTTCAAGTCCTGCTGCTGGGTGCATATGTGCGACACCCTAAGTTCATAAACCTTTGATGTGGCTCTGGAGTCAACATTTACGAATAGACCCTACTATATTTTATATTCCATTACTTAGTAAAGATATAAGAAATCCCTTCCATTTGAAATGACCTATGCCGGATGCTCCGGAGGACACAGACATTGTACCAAAGATGCTTTCAATCTGCAATGGCGGATAGACAAAGAAGACCCCAAACTTTTGAGACACTGCGTGTGCAATTTAAATTGTAGACATAGTGTCAGAGGAACTAAGAGGGGGTTAAAACGGCTTCTAAGCAGGGCAATTCTCGAGAAGGAAGTTCCTTTGTGGAAGTATACTGTGGTTTTGTGGTTGTCACTGAAAAAATCACTCCCATACTTCAGGTATTCAACATGTCTTATTAGCTGTGAAATTGGCATCCTAATTACTCTCCCTATTTACAGTTTGTCTCTGATTCAAATCCTCCTCTACCTTCCTGCTAGGTTAACTTCCTGAAATACAAATCAGGTTGTATAACTCACCTGCTTAAAATCCTGTATTGATTCTCCGTTTTCTTCAAGGTACAGTGGAAACTGCTTGTTTGGAATTTGTTCCTACTTATCTTTCCGGCCTCCTCTGGAGTAATGTGCAGAATTGCCTGACAGTGACCTTGGGCTCTCATTCTAAGTTGCTTGGACTATGTGCCAGCTGGGAACCATGACCCCTTCTCCTAGCAGAAGGGGTTTGTACCCACATTCTGCTATCTCTGGACCCCAAGATCCTCATGGGGCCTCTGGAATTCTAAGGCAACTCCTACAAACAAATGGCTGGAACCTAAAGCCCGCATCACCAATCTGCTTGCTCTTTTCTGATGAATAAGCCTTCTTTATCATGCTTTCGTTTCTGCTGCTCTAAACTTTTATAGGATCATGTCCCTCTCCTAGAAGACAAACCATACTGTAAGCCTCTGTGGCCCTGCCTGCCTTTCAGCAGGGATGATAAGAGATGAAGACCCTGTACCTTTCCTTGCTGAAGGATCTGCAGTAGCTCTTAGATGTCAGTTTTTGCTCATTAAGCTACACTGACACACATGCCCCGAATCTCAGCAACCTACAAAACAGTGGTGTATTTCTTGCTCATGTTAGGGGTTCATTGCTATGAATTGGCTGTGGCCCTATTCCTCTTATCTTCTTGTTACAGAGTCCAGGCTGAGGGAGCTGTCACTTACCAAGATATGCTTGCTTTTATGGCAAGGGAAAAGAGCACGAGAACAGGCAGAAATGCACAACAGTTCTAAAGGACTCTGCTCAGATGTGGAATGTGTCACATTGCTCCAATGCTGTTGGCCAAAACACTGAGGGTGAGGGCTTTTAATTCCACAGGAGGTCCTGGATGTCACGTGGCAATAGTAGGGTTATATAACCTCTTCCTGGAAGGGAAAGCAAATATTTTGGAACAGTAATAAAAGTGACTAGAGTTGCCCTGTATTACTTCCACATTTACTATTCTGCCATTAGGCGATAATACTTAAGAAGTAGCATGTCTTTTATTTTTAAAATTGTACCTATGTAACATACAGAGAACAAAAAGATATTTTTAAAATTTCAAGGCCAGGTAGTGTGATTATAGACCCTAGACTCTTGAGAATGCTCTTGGCAAAGGGACCAGAATCCTCGAGGACATTTGACTAGGGTCGCCTGCAAAGGGGACCACTGGTTCTTTTCCCCAGATAGTACTTGCATGACAACTGTCATCAATGGCTTTCCCCCCCCATTTTCATAGCTTCTAAACAGTTCTTCTAATGACATTCTCCTTTGGATGTGTTAATCCATGATATCTAGTTTGAGCTCTGACAGATCTGATACAACCCACTAGTGATGGGACGGGTGGTTATTACACACCAGGAGGCAATTTTTGTTTTCCTTAAGCAAACAAGTTCAGTATCCTGCTAAATCTACGTAACTATGCTAAGGTTTCTTCCAGCCTTAAAAATCTATAATAGTTCTTGTTTAAGAATGTAGTGACTTATAATGTAATTATTTACAACCTATTTAATCCATATTGAAAAATTGTTTCAGGGTCATGGTTAATAACTGAAGAAATAAAACATTTGCATATTTTATTGTAGTATTAGTTAGCTATTTAAAATTAAGTATATGTGTAAATTAATCTGTATCAGATCAGAATAGATAAATCAGAACAAATAATAAATGAAATAAATTTACTGTATATAGATTCAACTATACATGGTAAAATTGCCATAAATATTGGCTTGATTTATAGCAACTGGGAGTAACATACAGAAAAATTTGTAACTGTATGCATGTTTAGAATCATTACATTTTTATATAATCTCACAAAACTATTCCATGTTTATCTAATATGGCGCTCTTAAAATTTGAGTTATGTAGTGATGCTTTATGCTATGCACTGTTTTTCATTCACTAAATCTCCCTTATGTATTTTGTCTTAAGTTTAGCTTTATCTTAAATTTAATTTAAATAGCATTTTATCTAAAATTGTAAATAATTGTTCTGGACGTGGCTTTACAATATGAGTAAACATTTGAGTAAGTTTGTTTCTAGAAGTTGTAGAACTCCTGTTTGGAGATTGTATTGATAAAAATTCTTTTAATCAAACATTACTATTGCTGTTGATTGTAGCAACAGGGACATAAGGCATAGAGAACCATACGACTGAAAAACTCGTGGCTAAATGGTAGGGTGACAGAGAACTGTGACCTGGATGTCAGGACACTTGAAACTAAACCTGTTACAAAACTTGTTACCTGTTACAAAACTTGAAACTAAACCTGTTACAAAATTCAGTTCCCTTCTTTGAGTTTTAGGTGCTTACTTTACACTGCTGGTGGGAATGTAAATTGGTGCAGCCACTATGGAGAACAGTATGGAGAACAGGATGGAGGTTCCTTAAAAAACTAAAAATAGAGTTACCATATGATCCAGCAATCCCACTCCTGGGCATATACCCTGAGAAAACCATAATTGGAAAACGTACATGCACCCCAATGTTCATTGCAGCACTATGTACAATAGCCAAGACATGGAAGCAACCTAAATGTCCATCTACAGATGAATGGATAAAGAAGATGTGGTGTATATACAGGCAATGGAATATTAGTCATGAAAAAGAATGAAATGATGTCACTTGCAACAATATTGGACCTAGAGATTATCATACTAACTGAAGTAAGACAGACAAAGACAAATATCATATAATATCACTTATACGTGGAATCTTAAAAAATGATAAAAATGAACTTATTTACAAAACTGAAATAGACTCACAGATATAGAAAACAAACTTATGGTTACCAAAGGGGATAGAGGGAGATAAATTAAGAGTTTGGGACTAACATATACACACTACTATATATAAAATAGGTGAACAACTAGGACCTACTGTATAGCACAGGGAACTATACTCAATACCTTCTAATAACCTATGATGGAAAATAATCTGAAAAAGTATATATATATATATATATATATATATATATATATGTACCTGAATCACTTTGCTATACACTTGAAACTAACACAACATTGTAAATTAACCATACTTCAATATATATATAATAAAATATTTTAAAAAATGAGACTACTGAATTATTTAATTTCAGCGACATGTTCCAAAATGATATATCTGTGGTTTTCTTAATTTTTGTAATTCATCTCATGAGAGGAAGAAAATTTATCTTTAGCATTTATCTTTATTTTCAGATCTTGAAGGTTAAAATTTGTTAATCTTATAATCATATTAGCAATCTACAAGTTCATATGTATCCTAAGACAAGAAAAAAATTTCCTTAAGTCTTTAATTTTTCCCCAATATTCTTATTCCTACAATCCTTTAATATCATAACCCCATTTAACTTCTTTCCTTCAAAATTTATGCTAGTATAATTTTTGATTAGATAGGTCAAATAAAAGTATTTTGTATCTACACATACTCATTACCTGCATACAAAATACTCATTACATGAATAGTCTAGCCTTTCTAAGGATCTCATAGTGATATGTCCATTCCTGAAACACGGAAAAACCAAACTTATTCAAATAAGTTATTCTTCTTTCCACAGTGCTATAAATTAAAACAAACATTAAAAAAAGTACAAAAGCAAAATTTCAGTTAGAACACATTTAAGGAAGTTATTGTTGTATAATCAACTTTTTTCTTTTTTTTAATATATAAATTTATTTATTTATTTTTGGCTGCGTTGGGTCTTTGTCGCTGCATGCGTGCTTTCTCTAGTTGTGGTGCGCGGGGGTACTCTTTGTTGTGGTGTGTGGGCTTCTCATTGCAGTGGCTTCTCTTGCTTTGGAGCACAGGCTCTAGGCTCGCGGGCTTCAGTAGTTGCGGCACGCGGGCTCAGTAATTGTGGCTCATGGGCTCTAGAGCACAGGCTCAGTAGTTGTGGCACACGGGCTTAGTTGCTCTGCGGCATGTGGGATATTCCCGGACCAGGGCTCAAACCTGTGTCCCCTGCACTGGCAGGTGGATTCTTAACCACTGCGCCACCAAGGAAGCCCTAATCAACTATTTCTAATGGAAGAATCCAGTATTATTTTGTAACAAATTTCGTCTTCTACAATACGTTTTAAATTATTTTTCTTATTCAAATGAGCTTGTATTTGTTTATCTACTTTTCATTCTCTTGATTTAATACTGACTGCTTCTTTTCTTTTCTCATCTATTCGAATATTCAAATACATGGAAAGATGATTAACAAAAGCAGCCTGAAAATTGGCAAAGTATGGAATTGTTACAAACATAGATATTATCAAAACAGAAAATTAGTAAATTCTAAAAAACAGCTATGTATATTTGTTTGCAAAGGTGAATGGTTTCATTTGTTTAATTCTAAAATTCTTTAAACATTTTCACTATAATCCAATGCAGAGACTTTGTCTAATTATAAAATATAGTTGAACAAGTTATTTCTTTGATACTGTTTTTGCAGATAAGGCAAGAACTTTGCTTCAAGGCAGACTTTGAGTTTATGCTTACATTACAAATAAATTATCATATATATATTAGTTGTTTAAAACTAAAGATGTACATCTTTTATAGTTTTAAGTTGTTATAAGCTATATCAAAGATACAAAAATATACATAGTATGTGTTTATAGTTTAAAAATAATAATAAAAGAACATCCTTATATTTACCACCCGGCTAAAAAAATAGAACATGATATATCTATGAATCCTCTGTTTGCCCCTCTCCATTCTGTCTGCATTCCTTCCTCCTACGGTTCCTGAATTTTGTTTATCATTATCTTGGGTTTTTTTTTTTTTTTTTTTGCCGTACGCGGGCCTCTCACCGCTGTGGCCTCTCCCGTTGCGGAGCACAGGCTCCGGACGTGCAGGCTCAGCGGCCACGGCTCACGGGCCCAGACGCTCCGCGGCATGTGGGATCTTCCCGGACCAGGGCACGAACCCGTGTCCCCTGCATCGGCAGGCGGACTCTCAACCACTGTGCCACCAGGGAAGCCCTTCTCTTGGTTTTTTTAAAAAATAGTTTTACATGTATCAGTGTATCCCTAACACTATACTACTTACTTGCCTACTTTATAAACCTTACAGAAGTAGACTAGTAGTTTAAGTATTACCATCTAATATGTTTCTCTTTTTGCTCAATATTGCATTTTTGATTGTTATTAAAGGATGAGGTCCTAATCTAAGATGCATTGCTGTATAGTATCCCATTATGAACTCTACCACATTTTACTTACCTATTTTTCTGTCAATGGAAGATCGGGTTATTTGAAGTGTTAGTCCTTCTAAACGGTGCTGCTGTGAACACCCTTGCAATTTTCTCCAGGGCAAACCACTAGGGATGGAATTGCTGGGCCATATGGTATTCGCATCTTTAGATCTACTAAAGAATGAAAAATTGATTTCCATGGTGGTTATATAAATAAATGTAAGCAGAAGTTTGTAAATATTTTAGTTGTTCCACATCCATATTAAGAACTTTTCCATGACAGTTTAATTCTTGGTATTTAATGAGTACAGAATTTTTATCTCATGATTTTAATTTATTTTCCCCTGCTTACTACTTCTGTGAAATATCTCAATTTAAAAACAATTACTATTGGGCTATTATTACTATATTGTTATTGAACTCACAAATTTTAAAAATATTTTAAATAGTCACCCTTTGCCTGTTGTAGGTGTTGTGAACATCTCTCTTTTATGGCTTATCTTTTTACTTCTTTATAATATTCTTTTGTTCAGTGAAAGCTCTTAATTTGAATGTAGTTAAATTTCTTTATAATTTGCATAGTTGTCACTTCAGAAATTTATACTACGTTTTACTCTATGTCCCTGTCTCTGTCTGTCTGTCCAGCTGTCCCTCTTGTGCTCACGTTTTGGAGGCATTTTATTTTCTAGTTCACTTGACTGCAGCCATCACCTTGGGAACTGCTTTATTTGAGAATCACTAACCAAACTTCACACTGTCCAGGGTCTACTCCTTGCCTGCTGCCTGCCTGCCCTTCTCGTGATGGATGAAATTCAAAGCCCTGGGCCACAGGGAATTAGTGCAGCTTCTAGCTTCTGTCCTGCTTTGCTCTGCAAAGTCATGCTTTCTTCTCAGCTTTAAATAATTTCAAAAAATCATACTCAGCATTTTAACTTGTATTTTACCTAGAAATTGTCTCAGGTGTACATTTCTAGAAATGTGAGTTCTTTTGTTAATTTTTAAAAATTATTATTCAGAAATAATTCATTCGGAGCAGTATTGAAGAAGATTGCAATATCTGTGTACACGAGTTTCTTTTTTATCTAAAATGGTTTACTCACAGTTAATATTATTGAGTAACTCAGTCAGAATGCTTGCCATTGCCTCATCTGGTTTATTCCTTACACAGTAGGCTTGCTCTGTACTCTGTAACACCACTTGACCATAGTTGCTAATACTGGCCTCAAGAATAGCTATTGCATCAGCTAATCTTCACATTGTAACGTGGCCCATTGTAAAATTTCCACACCAGAGGAACATGCGTTTTATCAAGGCCAGTTAGAGACTCTATCTTAGACTTGAACTGGGCAATATGATATCGGTCAGCTGTCAAGAATGCAGATGATAAAGAATTCAGGAAAGATGACCATGGGTATAATGGTCCATAAGTGAACCGAGGAAGCTAAAGCCAAGAGATAGAAAAAAGTTAAGCAGAGAAGACAGTGAGTTGGTTAATTGCTTCAGAAAACATAGAAGTAGATTCATACAGCAGAGAGTAGCAAATCACTAGAGGAAATAAATATTTCTTAACCTCTGCTCTTAAAGGTTTGCTAAAGATAACATATTCCCTGAAGTGTCCTTGTAAGCTGAAAGGACATTCATGTCCAGTGCTTGGGAGCATGGCTACATTAGAGTATAGAGCAGTGCTATCCGTGGTAAAAGACCAGTCCTTTGTATTTCCAATTTGTCATAGATTGATGCTTTAGTAAATTACAGTAAAAATAAAATAGTTGAAAAATTAAATAAAAATAGACAAACAAAAATGCAATATTTTCTGTTTTATTATTTTATTTTTAAAATTTATTTTATTGAAGTATAGTTGATTGGCAATGTTGTGTTAATTTCAGCTGTACAGCAAAGTGTATAGCACAGAGAACTATATTCAATGTCCTGTGATAAATTATAATGTTAAGTCCATATTTTAAAAATTAGATTTAGTAGACAACACACTACCCTTTCAGGGGCCTATAAAAGTCTAACCGCTTACTCTCAATTTCTGAACTCATTTCACTGACGGGTAACATGAGGCAGACCAGCACCATCCATGGACCCCACTTTGAACAGCACTGGTTTATGGAATCCATCTGCTCCCTGTTCTTCTACCTCTGTACAGGTGACGGGGCAGAGGGACATTTCAACCTCCTTGCCCCAAGCTTTACCACCTTCCACATGATGTTGTCACTCTGTCTACCTTTTTATCAAGCTTTATTACTTAGATCCATGGGAAGGGGAGAGGGTAATCAAGGCACAGCTCCGTATAATCTTTACTTAGCTTCGCCTATCCTTTGGTGTTGAGTTGGTATTCCTTAAAGTTTAAAATCTCTGAGGGTCATACCTTGTGTTCTAGAAGGCCTAAGCAACTTACCTGTTTTCTCTCTTTCTGCTCTCTGCCACCTTGTTACTGTAATGGTTCAAGTAAACTAGTTCAGAGTCAAATCTGCAGAAACTGATATGTTTGTTTCATGGGGAAGAGAGGAGGAACTTATGTTGCAGGGCAAAATTTCACATGGGGAGGTTGAATCTCATGATTCGGGCAGCTAGTTTGAACAGGTATGGCTGGGTTCAACAATTGCAATCAAGAGAGCATGTTTTAGGTTCAAGATCTCATACTCAGCAAGCATCTGATCTGAGTTGAAACTAAAGGTTTATTTATAGAGAAAGGAGAACTTCTTCAGGAAACTTTGATTGCAGAGGTGGTTTTGATTCTCTATAAATTCACATTTAAATGTGGAAAGGGAAAGCTTTCTGTGGAAGGTCTTTTGAAAAGAGGATTTCCCAGAATTAAAAAAACAAAATTGACCTCTTCAGATTTTGTTTCCACACCTGGTATGAAGTCTGTTGTGCTTCTTCAGGGAAAGTCAGATCTTGCTGTTTCTGGAATGGAGGTGTGGGAAGAAATATGGATGTTTTCAGTGGCTTAGTAAAACAAAACCAAGCCTTAAGAATTTTAGTAGCCCGGGAAGATAAGAATTGAATAAAGCATGTTGCAACAGTTATCATTTCATCTTAGGGCACTAAGGGAATGAGATCAGGGAGGGTCGAAGAAAAACCATAGGGCTAGCAAACTTTTGATTTTTTGCAAGATTGTGGAAAATAGCAGGCAAAATTAATGTCTTGGTAGGAATTTCTCCTGATAGAGATTAAATTCATAGTTAATGGAAACGAAGATTGGCAACAAAAGATTGACATCTTAGTGAGATTCAAACCAAGCTGTCTAGTTTAGATCCTCTTTATGTATTCTTAAATCTCTCCTGTGGCCCATGGAAATAACAAAGATCATGGAAATAACAGAAATCCTTTTCTTGGAAAATGTGATGGCTGCAGTGGTTGTGTTTAGTTTTAGGTATTATAGATATAGTGATAAGAGCTGTTGTGATATGTTCTTGTGTACTGTTGTCCAATTGGAAGTGTGGAAAGGTTGGGTACTATTACACTGATAGACTGAATTATGTCCCATCAAAATTCATATAATATATTCCCAACCCTCAGTACCTCAGAATATGACTGTATTTGGAGATAGGACCTTTTAAGGGGTAATTAAGGCAAAATGAGGCCATATGGGTGGGCCTTAATCCCATATGATTGATGTCCTTATAAGAAGAGGAGATTAGGACACAGGCACACATATAGGGAAGACCATGTGAAAACACAGGGAAAAGGTAGCCATCTACAAACCAAGGAGAGAGGCCACGAAGAAACCAAACTTACCAACACCTTGATCTTGGACTTTGAGCCTCCAGAACTGTAAGAAAATAATTTTCTGTTATTTAAGACACACAGTCTGTGGTATTTTATTAGGGCAACCCTAGAAATCTAATACAGATACATAGAGACAGATCAAGACAGATTTAATTTGGAGATGCTGAAGGAATTTTATATATAATTCAGTAAAGGTTGGCTTGGGTTTCACTGCTGAATAAAGAGCCATACTTGTACTCAGTCATCAGACTACTGCTAATTTTGGCTTAAACTGAGCAAAATATAAAATTTTGGAGAAGAAAATATTGTATATTAATTTATTTGTCATTGAATTCTATAAAGGGATATGACTTGATTTGGGGATTTTAATGTCTCTCTGGGAGTTCAATAATTAAAGATGGTTTTAATTTAAGTTTGGGGCATTTGTTGTCTTAGTAGGTCTATCGTAAAATCTCTGTGAATTATGTCGGACAACATGGAGTTTACTCACCTGATTGTTTATAGTTGAGTATTCAGTGGGCTGAATATATAAGAGGGTTGGTTATAAGGAAGATAGGCTCCTGGACCTTAAATGTCAGCATCCATGAGAGATGCCCACTTTTTCCATTCCTGCTTGCATGTTTTAAATAGCAAGGTCTGCCTCTGAGAAATAGCCTGTGTATTAGCACCTATTGCTGTGTACCAAATTGCCAAATTTAGTCCCTTAAAACAACCCATCCTACAGTTTCTGTGGATCAGGAACTTGGTCTTTGCTTAGCTCAGTCTCTCACAAGTCTCTGATCCAGATGTCATCTATAGCTGCAGTCTACCCAAGATTTGCTTGAGGCAGTATCTGCTTCCAAGCTCATTCAGTTGTTGTTGGCAGGATTCAGTTCCTTATGGTCTGTTGAACTGAGAGCCTCAGTATATCACTGGCTGTTGGACGAAACCCACCCTTAGTTCCTTGCCATGTGGACCTCTCTATAGTACAGTTCACAACATGGCAGCTGGCTTTATCAAAGTGAGCAAAAGAGAGGGTAAGAGAGCTCCAGCAAGTAGGAAGTCACAGTCTTTTTTAACTTAATCTTGGAAATGTCATACCATCATTTTGGCTGTATCCTATCTGCATTCCATTTGATGGAAGCTACTTACTAGGTCCAGCCTACCCCTAAAGAAAAGGGATTATATTCAAGGGCATGGATCATTGGGAGGGTGTTAAAAAGCTGCCTAACTTTTGGTTTTCTTATTTCCATTTCTGTAACTCTACACGGACACTAAGTGGATCAAATTTATCCCCTGGCTTCTTTTGCAGATTGAAACATTCTAGATTTAGGAGGACTTGTTTAGGCCTTTAGGTCTAAATCATGTTTTCAAATATCAGTGAGATCTGGATTGTGGAGATTATTTTTTGCCCAATTATTTTTGGTACCTTGTTTCCCATTTGGCTATTTTCCCTTGTATATGATGCCTTCACATTTGGTTTTCAAGAGAAGTGTGGCCACAAAAACATACATCAGAGTGGTTCAGTTACACCAGAGTTACAAAGTCTCATATATGCAGACACAAGTAGATAACAGGCGACTTAAGTGAGAGCAATTCCAGAAGATGGTTAGGAAGAAACAGAACTTTGAACTGTATTGAACACTGAAGATGAAGAAGAGGCAGGGTACAGCAAGTAAATGGTATTATTCATTTATTCAAAAATATTTCTTCTGGGTCTACTCATTATAAGACATCATGTAGAGAAACTAGGGATATTATGGGGAACAACTAACTCAAGGTTTCTAAACCTAATTTTGGTGTGGAAGAAGGTTTTAATAATACATATTGAGTTAATTTTTAATAGCAGTTGTTATAAGCACGATCAAGGAAAAAGGGACCAATCCAAAGAATGAATAAAAGGCCATGTCTTAGTCAGGGGTTATCAGAGCAGGGTACTCGGAGGAAAATGACAAGTGAGCTGACCTCTTAGTAAAGATCAGGAATTAACCATGTATAGAGGGAGGAGAGGAGAATCCAAAGAGAACAGCATGTGCCAAAGGTTTGAGTTGGGAAGCATCACAGTTTTGGAAGAACTAAAAGGTAGGAAATGAGTGGGATAATGGTGTAAGCTGTGGATATAAAGATAAGTAGGGGCTGCATAAGCCATGTTAAGAATTTGAGACTTCGAGACAATGAGAAACAGAAATAACATAACTACATGCTCAAAATTTTTTTTTTTTAAAGCATTCAGTGTGGTAAATGCATTGGAGTAACAATAAATACAAGGAGACTTGATAACAGACAATTTCAGTGATCCAGTAAAATAAGTTATCAGATTGAACTTGGATTTTGAAGATGGAGAGAGAGGTGGAAATACAGAAAACTTTTTTTGTGAAATTTGGAGGAAAAAGACAAGAGGAGCTAAAGAGAATTTCTAGGTAAGTTTAAAATATTAGTACAGCAGATGTTGGGTATTTTTTTAAGGGCTATGGGGAAAAAGCAGGTAGAAAGAAGAATTTGGATTTAAAACTCCTGAAAAGGCTATGAAACACTTACTACCTGGGGTCATTGCATTGCTTAATTTTTTTTTTCCAGGTATGAAAATTTAGTTTTCTGTTTGTCAAACTCAGTTATGCATTTGAAATATTTTAGCTATTATTTTAAAATATATGATGCTTTAATTTAAATATATAATGTTATAAATGAGTTATAGTAAGAGGGTGTTCAGAATATCTGGGCATCAATATTACTGCCTGATTTTGTTTTGGCTGTGTCGATCATGTCTTTTGCTCTAACTATAACTCCATAATAGTTTACTTTTTTCCTTCTATATTATCCCTGGCCCAACTAAATTATATCACCCCATCTGTTGTTTTACTATTCCTTAAATGAGTCCACTACTCTTTTAGTTGAGATATTTTTTTAGATAGAATAGTTTTTCTCTAAATTCTATAACATAATTGAATAGTGTCATATTTTAAAATTTCTTTGTGGCTTAGATTTTTGTGATGTTTCTTTCTATAATACATATCCTTACATCTCTTTCCTTCCTCCATCTTGATTTAGCTCTCATTCTTTTTCCAATAGGTATTTGAATTGTCCAACAGGGGACTGAAAGAAATCAGAGGAGAAGGGAGTGAGGCAGAGTCTAATCAGCAGAGAACCTGGGTCTGGTCTATGACCAAAACCATTCTCATGCATCCTCTGCTTTTTCATGCCTCCCTCCAGGCTAACTGAAGTGATGCCCCACTAACAAGAAGTCTCTCCAGGTTTACAAACCAGGGAGACTCTTCAGCTGTCCTAAATCACTTGCAGAATTCCTTTCTTTTTTTTGCAGAATTTCCCATTTTCTCCTTTATCTTGCAAAAAGAAAGTCATATTCTTTTATAATTGACATGTCCAAAAGTTTCCTTGTTCACCTCTACCCGCCTTGCACTCAGCAGCATAAGGCAACATACTGGTTTGGGTCTTCTGGACATGCCACCTACTTGGGAATAAGGCCTGTTACTTAATAACTGCAGCGGCCCCTACAGGCAACGTTATTTCACTTGATTCTATTTTCGTTGTTATGAATAGCCCTTTACATGGGGTAGGATGCTATATTGGAGCTGTTTCTAGTCCAGTCAAATACGTTATTTTGTCTTCTTGTTTTAATTCTTGTTGATGTGTTTGTTTGAAAGAGGAAATTGCATTGCAGCCAAGGAAATGTTACCTCTATGATGTCTAAACATAAATAGTACAGTTTTCAGCATTAACCTAAATGTTTTTGCAAGAAAAGTCCAAATCATCTTAACTAATCCTTCCTTCCCTCCTTTTCATTTATTCATTCATTTCTTGTAACAAATCCTGAAAGTTTTCAAATTCTCTTTATTGAATAAATGAAAATAAATAAGACCCAAAATAAGATACTTGATGAAATACAAAACAAAAAAAGATAGATTTGTCTTCCTCACTCTTATTTAACATTACCATAAATATGGCACCTATGAGAAAAGTAATAATTCATAATCATTGGTAGATATTAATATGTTTCAAGTAAAGTACACCTTAAGGCAGAATTATATTCCTATTAAGACAGCTCTGTTCCTCTAGCCATTTTTGTTACAATAGTGTTTCTTTTTCTTTTCTTTGCTTTGCTTTTTGTTCTGCATTGAAAGACTGGGAAATGACCATAATAGCTATTTTCCTTGGGCAGTGAGAAGTGAGTGAATGTTGAGCTCCCTGTGGACTCAGCATTTTGATGCAAATTTCCTCACATAAAGTAACAGTGCTGCTGATTGCTACTGAACCACTGTACCTCAGCGTGGGGAATGCTTCACTGCTCTCTTATCCTGGGGCTGAGTATTAACTACACTATTGAACAGAAAGTGCTTATCATCCCTACCATTCAGACCACATAAATCTCTGGAAAGAGACAATGTCCCTCCAGGGAGCTTAGCTGGCTTGTAAATGTCAAAAAAAAAAATCAAACTATATTTTGTCCATAGAACTGCAAACGCTAAGGTAATTGGAGCTATTAGAAAAATATTTATTTTATTTTATTTTATTTTTTTAATCAAGCAAATAGAATAATGAGTGATTTTTTTCTTTTTTTTTTATACAACTTTGTTTGGGTATAATTGCTTCACAATGCTGTGTTAGTTTCTGTTATATAACAAAGTGAATCAGCTCTATGTATACATATATCACCACATCCTCTCCCTCTTGAGCCTCCCTCCCACCCTCCCTACCCCACCCCTCTAGATGGTCACAAACCACCGAGCTGATCTCCCTGTGCTATGCTGCTGCTTCCCACTAGCTATCTATTTTACATTTGGTAGTGTATATATGTCCATGCCACTCTCTCACTTCACCCCAGCTTCCCCCTCCCGTGTCCTCAAGTCCATTCTCTATGTCTGCGTCTTTATTCCTGCCCTACCATCAACAAAGCAATTGATTTTCAAGAAAACTGTTTGTTGGGCAATAATAATATATTTAAATAAAATTATTTCAACTATATAAATGGAACCATTCTTTAATTCTGTATATATATTTCACATACTATTTTCATAGCATTACCAAATTACTCTTGGGTACCTACTAGGTATACAGAAAACTCTGAGATGGACCAAAAAGAAGTGTGAGACTGGATTCCACTCTCTAGGACTGCAGTTTTCTCCAATCTTTGTAGTCGTTCTTAATAGCAGGAGGATCTGAGGGATCAGAGAGAAAGATTAAGGTTTTCAATTTCCAGTTCTCACTGTGGAATAATGAAAATAATAAGGGTTTTGGAGTCAGAACTGCTATTTTTATTATTAAAAATTGTTCTATTATAGTGCATTCATTTTTAACTATTATTTTATTGAAAAAGAATAATACATGCATACTTAAAGCATTCTATCACTACAAAATTATAGAATTAAAATAAATTTTTCTTGTACCCAAACTTTAATCCTATTCCCAGAAGCAACAATTATTATAACATCTTTATTTGCCTATTATTTTAGAACTGGTCATCACAGATACAAGTACTTACACCAGAATATGCCACCCCCAAGTATGCCTTTTTGGCATATGGATTATTTTGAGCTAAAGGCAGTTGAGAAACAGCAGATGCAAGAAAACCTCTAAAACCCGGGCACAAAATTTCCATATGTAAAGATGCCTCCCTCTTGTACCAAGAAGGGAGGACTCTGAACAACTCTTATCAATGGGGAAGGCACTGACTTAAATCTGCATAACAAACCTTACTAAAAAAATCCGTGTTTACCACACTCTACCTGGTCATCTTCGCAAAACTTTCCTCTTCTACCTAGAAGTCCCCAAACCCCTCTTCCTTAGTTCAACCTAAGATAATATATAAGTCCAATTTCTAACCACCTATTTTGGTTATTCATCATTGGGTGCTCCCATATGTACATGAGCTACGCACATGTTAATAAACTTCTGTTTATTTTTCTCTTGTTTATTAGTCTTCTTGAGGCAGGAGGTAAATGGGCCCCAGGCTGAGCAGCTCAAGTCTGTCCCCTGTGGACAGATACTCCAAGATAAAGATAATAGCAGCAGCGAGGAGGAGATGAGCCCTGGCCAGATAAAAGATAAACAGACCACATATTTCTTTTTCTTGAGGTCAAGGAGGCCTCCTGACTATAGATGTGCAGAAAGGCTCCTCGGAGGCCAAAAAGTCCGTAATAGGTGGCGTCAACCTTCCCACAGGCCTCTGCGCTGGAATCCATCTTGGCTAAGAGATGTGCGTGCGTGGAGTGAGGGGGACCCTGAGATAAACAAAATATGGACTCAGAGCCAGGCAAGCAAGATGATTGGCCAGAGGAAACCCACCAGAAATACCCCATATAAGTGATTGAAACTACCACAAATCGTGACTCTCTCTCTGAGCCCGCCCCTGTGTGTCTATTCACAGGTAATTTTTCCTCCTAATAAACACATTACTTGTTTCACTACTTTCCGTCTCTGTTGGAATTCATTTCCACAAAGCAGACAAGCCAGGGCCTTGTCATTAGCCACTGGCCCTCGTGGTCTAGTGGTTAGGATCCAGTGCTCTCACTGACATGGCCTGGCTTCAATCTCTGGATGGGGAACTAAGAACCTGCTTCAAGCCGCTGCAGGCTGAGGCCGCCTGAGATCATTTTGTTGGTGTAATTTACAGAGCCTCAGCTGGAGAACCTAAGATGGGTAAAAGAAAAAGATATTTTTCCCCTCCTCTATAATATAAAGCATCAGTATGTCAGAATATGTGTATGAATA
The DNA here is from genome assembly GCF_039906515.1 of Pseudorca crassidens. Lineage (NCBI taxonomy): Eukaryota > Metazoa > Chordata > Mammalia > Artiodactyla > Delphinidae > Pseudorca > Pseudorca crassidens. The sequence continues at coordinate 26,258,503 of NC_090300.1, forward strand.
TCTACACAGCTAATTCATTTTTACGCGTGTTATGCTTTTTCTTTAATAATATATGAGATATTTTCCTTATCAATACATGTAGGTCTTTCTCATTTTTTTCCCAATTGCACAGATCTATCATAATTTTTTAGATCAATCTTTTTGTAGAATTTGAGGTTGTTTCACTGTTTTGCTATTACATAAAATATTGAGTAGGAATATTTTGCACATAAATCTTCTAGATTTCAATTATTCCTTTTGTATGCTAAATTAGTAGAATTTGTCAAATAATGAAAAAAATCTGGACTTAGACTTGAATAGATTTTTTTTGAAAAAAATAAAAAAAACTTTTGCAATAGAAGGAAGGGGGCTATTGCAATGGGGGAGAGGATATTGCCATAGGAAGTTGCAACCAGAAGATGTACGAGTGTCTCAAAGATCAGACAGAAAGTATTACCCACCCAAACTTGGGTCCACTCGCCTGCACAGTAAAGCCAATTCTACTGACAGCAGGCTGTGGTGAAGGAAAGAGCAGTATTCATTGCAGGGCGCCAAGCAAGTAGTCTAGGACACCTAGTGCTGAAAAAATCCAAACAACACCCAGAAGTGTTTCAGCAAGGAATTTTTAAAGGGAAGGTGAGGGAGTGGGGGTCACAGGGTGTGTGATCAGCTCATGCTTAATTCTCTGATTGGTTGATGGTGAGGTAACAAGGTGGTGTCATAGGGGTTAACATTATCAGTCCTTAGGCACCAGTAGGTCTGAGGGCTATGTACTCATGGTCATCATGTAATTAATTTCTTCCATTGGGTGATGGTTTTAGCATCTGTAAAACAACTCAGGAAATGAGCATCAGATATTATTATGTAGGTACTTCAGAGAGGAGCTACAGCTGAGGATATTGGGGAGGGGTCTGTCCCGGGAAGGCCCATAGGGTCCTGCTCAGTTACAAAAGGGCTTTTCTTTGATAAGAGGAGCAAACAAGGCTAGAAAGAATTGGTTGTGGGGAAGTGGGATGAGCAGGCAGCGGGAGTCAAGAGAAAGATGATTAAGGAAGGTCTTTTCCTGAGATCAGTGGATTCTCAGGAAAGGCCATTAAAAAGGGTGGTTTTGCATCCCAGTGCTTGCTTAAGTTCAAAGATAATTCAAGGACCAAGGCTTGTGAGAAACCCGACTGAAGTTTGCACATAAGTAGACATTTTGTCCAGATTGAACAATAAGAATCAATAGTTCAGCTAATCATTTATGTGACTAAAAATAGGAATTTGGAGGATCCTTGTCTGCCTTGTCTTATCTAAATCACATGGGCAAGGGGGTTGCTTAGAGTAACACAAAAGGGTGGGAAGGTTTCTTATATTTCACTATTTTCCAGGAGCACAAGACTCTGATAAAGTTCAACATTGTCAGATTGTTGGTGTTAGGATATTTGTAAAGTCTGATAATGTTTGTTTGATTGCTCGTTTCCTTGTTTTAATTTCTGCAATGTTCTTCCTAAGGATTTCTTTCACAGGGCATTCTCTCATTGCTACATTTAGCCCTTTAATATTTCTGACTATGTTCATCTTTTCTTCAGTTAGATTTTAGTCTTATTAAGAGCAAAGATTGTCTCTTGTTATTTCTCTTCATCTTCCATTTCATTCTCACTCACCAAATAATTATTTAACAAGTATGCATATACTTATATAGAGACATAGAGCGGATAGATATGCAAATATAAGCAAGACACCCAGAAAGCATGTCAATACCTCTTCACAACAGGATTTAAACTTGTTCTAGAGCATGTTTCTCAACCAGGATTCTGTGGAATTCTGGGGTTTCATGATCTATTGCTAGGGGTTCAGTGAGAGAACATGACTAAAAAAGCAAAACAGAAACAAACAAAACCGTATGTGTTTGAACTTCACATTCTACACAGTCTTCACACCTCCATGTGCTCGTGAACAGTGATCCAGCTGCCTCGTTAACAATTTCGTTAGAGGTCCTTCAGTCCTGTTTGGCAGTGAGTGGTAAGATGGAGTTCCTTTGGTTAAGTTCTCATTTTTTGCTGTGATAGGAGATGCCATTGACAATTGCTAAAAAGGACGGGACAGAAGCTGATGACATCAGCCTGATTTACTTCCTTGGGTAGCCTGAACTTAAAGGAGTAACAGACTTTACTAGGATAATAGAAAATCAGAGGGAAGTGTCCATTCTAAAGAAGACATTTTCACTGACCATGGCTCAGCTTCCCCCTGTATGCTTTGCTATTGTAAACATTGCAAAGTATAGATTATATAGGTGAGAAATAAATTATACTATGACTATTTATGTATTTTTAAATTTTCTCATTTAGCTATTTATTATGCCCTCTGTTTATTAATTTTATTGCTTTACACACCTGTCGATGATCCAATGTGACAACTTTTTTTTTTTTTGCGGTACGCAGGCCTCTCACTGTTGTGGCCTCTCCCATTGCGGAGCACAGGCTCCCGACGCGCAGGCTCAGTGGTCATGGCTCACGGGCCCAGCTGCTCCGCGGCATGTGGGATCTTCCCGGACTGGGGCACGAACCCGTGTCCCCTGCATTGGCAAGCAGACTCTCAACCACTGCACCACCAGGGAAGCCCATCCAATGTGACAACTTTTGAAAGAAAAGGGTGAGATGAAAGAGGAGGCCTCTATACCTGGGACTACTGACAATTCAGGTAATGTTACTGATGAAAAATTACAATGTTTTGAGTCATTTCAGGTAGCCGTATAACAAGGGACACACAAAAAAGCCTGTCTTCACACTGAAGGGTACTTACCAATGGGACTGATAGTCCAAATTGGCTTATTTCATTGCACATCACCAGTGGAAGACAACTTACAAATACACCAAAGGCTCCAGCAAAACTGGAAAGTCACTTACTGAAAATCACAGTCGTTTGACAAGCAATGATGCTGATTATGTTAAATAGTTACTGGAACCTCAAAATAGAGTTGAACTTCTGTTTAAATACTCACAATCATGGAAAAGACTTAAGAAGCTAATTATTTAGTAGCAGAACTTATTGCCCAGAAAAGAAAAAGGCACACAAATGGCAAGGACCTAATAACCCAGCATATTGCATTAGAGTGTGTAAAATGCTCAAGCAATTTTTGTACAAGAACTTATACAATTCCACTCTCAAACAGCTCCAGAAGCTGATATATTGATGACATGTCAAAGAGAGCTTTTCTATCCAGGTTAATGAGTCATCAGTTTTCCCTAGTAAATGCTATGTCATAGTATTTGTATAATTTGTAAGTGACGGTGAAATTCAAGAAATGTTTACCTTCTGCAAAGAGCTGCCTGGAAAAGAAAAGGCTTAATGTTTTGTCTTCCTATCTGGAAACCAAAAAAGCTTGTTTTGGAGGAACTGTGTTGGCACCTGTACTAGTGGTGTCTCATCAGTTGTTGGCTCTATGAAAAGTTTGCTTCTCTTGTAACAAAAACATTTCTGACATTGTCACAATGAACTGCTTTCTTCACAGATATATGCTGGTCTCAAAAATTCTTGAAGATGAAGGGAAAAACATTCTAGTTACTGCTACAAAAATGATCACCATTAGTTTAAAAAGACCACTACACTCATTCAAAAATGTTTAAAATCTATGGGAAAACTTTGGACGAGGACCACATAAATTTTCTGTTTTGTCCAGAAACTTGGTGGCTTACCAGAGGATGAGTTCTCAACAGGGAATCTGAACCAACAGGTGAATTGTAGGGGAGCTGTCAAGACAGGAGAAATGCAGCTATTGCTTCATGCTTTGAAGGTGAAGAATGGATGCAGAGAATAGCCTACTTGTTAGAAAGTTTCCTCCCATGAACCAGTTGCAAGACTGGAGAAAATGTGAGCTGTCTTCTTGAAATTCTCCATGTCTGCTCAGTTCAAGTGAGAAGACTCTTGGTTTTAAAAGAAAGCAGAATCTCTGGAAAAATCATGTTGCAGAAGAAAATCTTGAAATATCTTTATTGCTGGTTGGTCTTGAGAGTAAGGGAGACTATTAAGACATCAAAAGTCTCCTTGAAGAACTACAGATCAAAAGTAAATAGTATTTTTTTTTTCTTTTCCACACAGATATGAGATTGGGTAAGTGGTCTTTTCTCTGAATTTTCTGTTAAACTTGAGAATTTGGCTTTGGGGAGAAAAGAGTAGAATTTATGAGCTACAGTCTGATCATGTACTCAAGATGAGATATATTCTATTCTTCCCATAGAAAAACTCAGAATTACATAAAAGACAAGTATCCTGCCATTCACTACTTAGTGTACATTTTGCTGTAGTTTTCAACTTCTTCCATGTACCAGCGAGGTCTTCCATGCTTAACAAGCCTCGAGAATCAAACGCTTTCAGTTGAAAATATCTCTGTGCTTATTATATCAAATTTAATCCTGAATTGAGTGCTAGCGCTGCAAAATACAAGCTAGGTTCTCACCTAGCTTGTATTTTGAAGAAAATTCCATTCTTTATTTTTAGTTCAAGAAAACACTTTTTAGGGCTTCCCTGGTGGCACAGTGGTTGAGAGTCCGCCTGTCGATGCAGGGGACACGGGTTCGTGCCCCGGTCCGGGAGGATCCCACATGCCGCGGAGCGGCTGGGCCCGTGAGCCATGGCCGCTGGGCCTGCGCGTCCGGAGCCTGTGCTCCGCAACGCGAGAGGCCGCAACAGTGAGAGGCCCGCGTACAGCAAACAACAACAACAACAAAAAAGAAAACTTTCTATATATAGGCTTATAAAAGAAATTAAGAAGCCAACACACATGAACAATAATTTTGTAACTGCTAAGCCTATATCAGTGCCTTATTTTTTCCTCTCAGAAAGAAAATGTCTTTCACTCTTTCGTAGAATTGTATCACAGGGTATGTGTGTGTGCATGTATATGTGCTATATATATATTAATATTTACATATATGTATAGAACTAATACATAATATATACTTATATAAACATATGTAATGTTTACATATATATATACACACATGCATACATACATACTATATATAAACACATTATATATATATATATATGTATTTGGCTTATGGGGTTTGTAGCTTTACTATTCTACATTGCCATTAAAATTTTCATGTTGGGGGCTTCCCTGGTGGCGCAGTGGTTGAGAGTCCACCTGTCGATGCAGGGGACATGGGTTCGTGCCCCGGTCCGGGAAGACCCCACATGCCACAGAGCGGCTGGGCCCGTGAGCCATGGCCGCTGAGCCTGCACATCCGGAGCCTGTGCTCCGCAACGGGAGAGGCCACAGCAGTGAGAGGCCCGCGTACTGCAAAAAAAAAAAAAAATTTCATGTTGGAATATCTTTAATTAAAATCAGTTTAAATTTTTTCTTTAAATTAAATGTACCATGCTTAGAGAAATCAATTTAAAGAAATTAAGTCTAATTTTGACTTAACCCAGCTATTTTACAGGAATTTATTAGGTTTGAATTATGGGTTTTAAAACTTATAAAAAAGAAAGAATGAGATAAATTCCAAGAAATATGCTAAGCTTAAATACCTATTTTTTTTTTAGAGGAAGGTTGATAAAAATCATTTGCAGTTTTAAGTAGAGAGAAGGAACCCTTGCAGATACCATGTATCAAATACCATTCTCCTAATTTAGCATCTTGTAGAGTAGAAATTTGTGATAACACTTATAGGTCTTCTTAGACAAGTGTTAAAAAAATCAAGTAAAATCATATTTTTATAAGGGGGAAACTAAAGTTTCTTCTACCTAAACTCTTGACATAAATTAAAGTTGATATTCTTTAGTGGAAAGGGGAAAACCCACAGAAAAAGTAGGCCCATAACTTGGCCAAAATAAATAGATTTGAAGAAAAATACTATTTTCTACTCAGAAGGGCATTAACAATTATTATTGTATAATTATATCTATAACATACTGATCATTCTAATATACCATTTGTGGTAGATAAAACAATTTCATGCAATGTGCAGACATATTTGCCAAATGTGACTGCAACAATATCTCCCATTGCACATGCCTTTTTTTTTTTTTAAGTGAATTTGACACATCTTTTTTCAAGAGGTTGGATTTATGTTTCCTACCCTTGAACAATGGTGAGCTAGTGAAAACAACGGAAGTGATGCGGTATGATTTTTTCAGACTGGATCATAAAATGCAATCATTTCTCTTCCTGATTTGATACGTTCATTCTTTAAACTCAGTCACCAGGCCGTGAGGAAGCCCAAGCAGTCTGAGAGAAATATGCATAGAAAGGAACATCGGTCCAAGTCTTATAGCCCTGAGTAAGCTCCCAGCTGTCTGCTAGCACCTGGTTGCTATTCCCACCAAGCTTTGCCCAATTGCCTGTTTGTAAGCAAAACAAAGGATTATTTTTTCTTTAAGCTGTTAAGATTTGGGTGCAGTTAGTTTCACAGAAATAAATAAATGAAACAGATTTTGGTACTGGCAGTGGCATACTGCCATGACAACTTAAGGAAATGGCATTGGCCTTGTAACTGGTAAGTGATGCCCAACAGAATTTCTAATAAATTATTAATAAAAGCCTAATGAGACTTCCGTGCAGTGTTTGCAGTGAGAGCTTAAAGGAATGTACGGAAAATGTTATTGGAGTCCAAAAGAAAAAGGACCCTTCTTATGTGGTGGTGGAAAGTTTGACAACACTGTCACCTGCAGTAGGGGAGACTGGAAAATGTACTTAGTGACTTCAGTGATGTAGGTAAGAAACAGTTGAGACAGAATATTGGAGTGCTGACTTGTTGCTTATGGCTGTACATAGGAAAATGCGAGAAGAGAGAGATGAGCTTAAAAAAAAAAACTGTTAAATTTTAAGGAAAATTTCAAGGAAATAAAATGAACTGGGACTTAATGATTTTGAAATTAAATCAGAACACTGTTTTTCATTTCCAGATGCTCCAGATGGCAAATTGTTCTGAAATTAAGAAATGGCTTCCAGGTAAAAATCTCATTCAGAGTAGACATATGAGATCCTGGAAGACCTCAGAAGAAAACATTCAGAATGTTCCATCATAAACCCTTTCAAAGAGTCCCTCAGAAAGATTTAATAGTATGTCTCACAAGTGCTATTAAACAATAGGTGTTCTAGGAATCTTAAAGCCATTGTCCCACAGAAATTTCACATGGAGCAGAATATAGAGAAGGACTTACCTTAAAGTATGGGTACGGTTTCTGTCTAATAACGTGGATTATAAATTGATGGGCAAGAAGCCTCAAAGTTCTTGAAGAAATTTACCAGCTTAGACTGGAAATATCAGAAAAAGTACATGATAAAAAGATGCCTTGGACTCCCAAACAACTGTGGGCAGGAAGCAGACCCAGAAAACTAGTGTAAACACAGATTGGTTTTTGTGGAAAAGGATGGGAGACTCAGAGAACAAAATCAGTAGTCCAAAGGGTGGAGATAAGGGCTACAGAAAAGAAGTTCCAGGCAGTAAATCTTAGCCCTCATCAAGGAACTGACAACCCACACCTCTTTGTATTTCAGAATTTTTATAGACTAATAGCTGCTGTGTCCTTGAAATTTCCCCCGTTCCTGAATGAGAGTGTCTGTAGCAGTTATCCTATCCCTGTTGCCTATCTCACCACTGTATGTGCATGGAGGGTAAATCATGTATTATTTCAGTTCTCAGTTCTTTAGATCAAAAGAAAGGGAATTAAGAAGTCGTATTTGAGAAACCTTACCCCGAATTATCATCCACACCTGGGCTTGATGGAGATAAAAGATTCTGGACTTCAAGCTTATTCTGTAATGGGATGGGTCTTGGGGAAGAGGAGAATATATTTTGCAAGTAGGAGGGAACTGAATTTTTGTGATCAGAAGACAAACTCTGAGGTTGTATTTTCCAAAAATGGCTATCAAAATATCTCCCTGACCACATGTTCCTATTACAGTGCGAGTCTGATACTTCTTCTGTTGAATTCGGGGCTCCATGTTCTATGTCCTTGGATTGGGATGGGCTGCATACTGTGGTGAACGTGACACTTTGTAACTCCTAAGGCTGGGTCATGAAATGTGATCCTGCTTCTGCCTGGTTCTTTTGGGACACTTTCTCTGGGAATGCAACCATCTTGCCGCCGAGAAAGCCAAGCAGCTCAGGGAGCGGTCCCTGGATAGGAACTGAGGCCTCTGGCCCCATCTGAGCATCTCCCTGACAACAGCACCTACTTGATCAGCCATGTGAGTGAGTCAACTTGTAAGTGGATCCTCCAACCCCCAGTTGAGTCACCCAGTGGATGCTGCATAGGGCAGAGAAGAGTTTCCTTGCTGAACTTGCCCAAATTCCAGAATTATTCAAGAATTCATCCAAAATGAAAAAAAAAAAAAAAACAGAAATTTGGCTTAAAAGTAAAATTCCTATAGCTCTAAGCTGTTCATTTTGTTCCACCTTTTGGAGATGATGACTCTTCCCAGGATTCTGACTGGATGATTTCTTATTAAAGTGAAATTAGCTCCATCTCTTCAAGGACCCTGGACATATCTGTTTACTTTAGATATAGTGCTTTGAATGTAAGTGCTGAATGAAAGTGAATAAAGCAGAAGTCTTATTTCTTAAAAATTTCAATCTTTAAAAATTTTCAGTGTACATCTGATGGTCTTGAGAAAAAATGGAACTGACTTTCCAGAGTCCTACAACTATGGACTCTTTGGTATAAGGAGACATCTTGAGGGCTTCCCTGGTGGTGCAGTGGTTGAGAGTCCGCCTGCCGATGCAGGGGACGTGGGTTCGTGCCCTTGTCCGGGAGGATCCCACATGCCACGGAGCGGCTGGGCCCGTGAGCCGTGGCCGCTGAGCCTGTGCGTCCCGAGCCTGTGCTCCGCAACGGGAGAGGCCACAGCAGTGAGAGGCCCGCGTACCGCAAAAAAAAAAAAAAAAAAAAAAAAAGACATCTTGAACCGTAACCAAACAAATACCTGGTTGTTCGCTGGCATAATGACAATAATGTAAGCTATTAGTACCTACTGCCTGACGGGTACTGCATGCCAAATATTTGGAAGGGCATTTCAGTAAAATGACATGAGATGAAAGTATAAACCAATACATAGCTTAGAGCATTCCTGAAACTAGCAGTATACTCTGTAGTCCAAGGTTTATTTTCTCTGAAAAATTGAGATGCTAGTTTTTCAGTGGAATTTGGTGTTTGAGGATTAAAAAAACAAAAAGATGCAATTTGATGTTTGAGGATTAAAAAAAAAAGTGGAACATATTTTCAAAATTACATTACTTCTGTAAGGAGACCACTGGTGCTATTGTGTAGCCCTATTTTTATTGAATATATTCAATCTCATTGAGTTAATTCAATTTTATTTCATTAGTGACAGCTGCTAAACTTTTTTCAAAGTTGATTTCTTTCCAAGTGTAAAGGAAATTCTTGGCAAATTCACTGTTGCTTATTAAATTATGAAAGGTAGAAAATGAATCTTTATTGAAAATAGTCTGTAAGAATCTGTTTGCAAAATTGAATGTAATTTCAAATGGTAACTGGAAACTCAGATTTAATAATGTTGAGGAAATAGCACTTAAAGGGGTACAGAATATACCACTCCAAAATATGCTACTTTGGCATGATGGTTATTTTGAGTTGAAGGCAATCGAGATCCAGCAGACTCAGGAAAAGCTCTTTACCTCCCCATTAACTGCCTAAAAGAAAGTATACATTTCTCTATTTGTGGGAGATATATACGTTTATAGAGGAAATTTACGTGTTTGGCATAGGGAGAGAGCTATCCCCAGAGATCAGTTTTATACCTGAAAAACTTACCTGCATGGCTGGGCAAACTTTACCGTAATTTCCTCCTCTTACCTTCCCTCGTTAGTAACCTCCCCCAACAATCCCCCACCTGAAACCCCAAAGCCCTATCCTTTTCCTCAGCTTAGGATGGCATAAAAGTCTTAATTGCCTGGCCACATTTTCAGTCTCATATCATTGTGGGGTTCCTGTGTGTATGCATGCAATTACTTTTTTTTTTCTGCTGTTAATCTGTCCTACATCAGATTTGATCCTCAGACCAGCCACAGAACCTAGAAAAATAAAAAGGAAACATTTTCCTTCCCTGCACACTAAGGGAAGCTCTCACTTAAGGGACACAGAAAAAAAAAAAAAAAACCTTTAGAATATAAGCCTCTTTCATCTCCCCATGATAATTTACGTGCAGAAAAGAACATAGTAATAATACTTCAGAGGAAAGGCTATTTCATGACTAAAAGTCAATTAGTGGGACATTATCTCTATTATAAAAATATGATTTTTAAATGAAGTATTTCACATTTTTGACATGAGTATTATGAAATATTTAATATTTAGAAAATGTCATTCTCTTCCACAACTATAGTCTAGTACTCATCATAGAGATTCACATCCCCATATGATTTCATATATGTTCTTTTAAAAAAATTTTTATTGAAGTATAGTTGATTTACAATGTTGTATTAATTTCTTCTGTACAGCAAAGTGACTCAGTTATACATATATATATATTCTTTTCCATTATGGTTTGTCACAGGTTATTGAATTAATTCTCTGTGCCATACAGTAGGACCTTGTTGTTTATCCATCCCATACATAATAGTTAGCCTCTGCTAATCCCAAACTCCCATTCCTCCCCTCCCCCAGCCCCCTTTCCCCTTGGCAGCCACAAGTTTGTTCTCTATATCTGTGAGTCTGGTTTTGTTTCATAGATATGTTGATTTGTATTGTATTTTAGATTCCACATATAAGTGATATCATATGGTATTTGTCTTTCTCTTTCTGACTTACTTTACTTAGTATGATAATCTCTAGGTCCATCCATGTTGCTGAAAGTGGCATTATTTCATTCTTTTTGATGGCTGAGTAATATTCCATTGTATATATGTACCACATCACTTTATTCATTCATCTGTCAATGGACATTTAGGTTGTTTCCATGTCTTGGCTACTGTAAATAGTGCTGCTAAAAACATAGTGGTGTTTGTTCTTTTTGAATTATAGTTTTGTCTGGGTATGTGCCCAGGAGTGGGATTGTGGGATCATATGGTAATTCTGTTTTTAGTTTTTTGAGGAACCTCCATACTGTTCTCTATAGTGGCTTCACCAATTTACATTCTTACCAACAGTGTAAGAGGGTTCATATGTCTTCTAATCTGTGATTCTTTCATAGTGACTTCTGAACTTCTGGTCCATCATTTGAAAATCCTCTATACCCTCCTCTTCCCTAAATGTCCTCTTCACCTTCTCAGTCTATATTGAAATGTGAATTCCTCAGAAGGATTCTTTTTCCCTGTGGCCCTTTCAACCAATAGCTCTTGTCTCTCCACACTGTACGTGGCTTGTAGGTGGAGTTGATGTCTTCTCTACTCTTTCTTGCTAATTTCAAACTAATTTTCTTTCTCTCTTCCCTAAAATTTCTTATCTTTGAAGATTCTGCTCCCAGTCTATAATATACTTCTATGTTATGCTTATCTACAGACTCATTAATTAAATATTTTAACTTTGGGCTCCTGTCACTCTAACAGTACTCTTGTCCTAAGTCTTAATGGTTGCAATGTCCTTGTGCATGATCTTTGTAATGTTCTGATCTCATAGTTCCCAGATCCGTTTCAGTATCCTCCCTTCCACATTCACTCTCTCTATTCCCATGGCCATTATCCAGACCTTGGCATTATGAATAACTGTATCCCCTTCACAGACTCAGTTTCAAGTACCCCACTTTCTGATTTTCACATCCTCTCATTCTAGCTCTTTTCTTTAAGACCCTTCAATCCACTGGTTCTATTACCTTTTTCACTGCCACTTGCTTCCCACCGTCAATGCCCTTCAGCCATAAAACACCAGGAATAATAAACCTATAGTTGAACAAGTTAGGTTTAGTGTTCCTTTCAAGGAAGTACAATGCACATGATGGGGAGCCATCTAGTATCTGAGTAAGTCTGTTACAAGAGGCTAATTCTTAGGAGTTGGTCTCATGTTAGGTAATTTTAGGAAGGGTTTAGGAAGCAGGACTTTACTATGCTTTTGGATGCTGTCAGGCAGTGTGGGCATTCTATGACTGATTATCTAAATCAATCTTATCTACAAGGCAGGAAGAATTAAACAAGGTTAAAGGTATAATTGGTAAGGAGCTACTGTCATACATATTATCCAGGACAGGGAGATGTTTGGATATTTTTGTGGTTTGAACCATATTCATGTTTTGTATGTTTAGAAATGATTCCCAAATGGTCTTTTTGTCTTATCATGGTCAGAGTGGCTTTGACTGATGTTAGTGTCCTGTGGAGTTGTTTATGTTCAACAAGAAAGCACCATGACCTACCTGAGAGTGCCTCTTCAGCTCCGAAGTTGGGAACTGCTTTTCTCTTCCTCACCTTGGTCTATCACCTTGTACCTCTGACTCCTCTGCCATTGCCCCACCCCAGTGATTCTAGATCCACCCCAGCTGCATTCTCTATCCCTTTTAACCAGCTTTATTTTTTTATGAATATTACCATATTATAAATTTTGTATATAGTTGTATATTATCTTTCCAATTTTTAACAAAATGATTCAGATCATTTTTACCATATAATGGCAATTAGATAATAATTTGATTCTTAAGAATAAGGTAATCAAAATCTGCAAGTGCTAATAGGGTTTATATGAATCATTTATAAATTCCATATGATTATAGAGAATAAAAAGGCATGATTTATAACTTCAAATATTTTTGTGATAGTATTTGCTATCTTGGCAGTTGACTTTCACTGAATTAAAGATAAGCTATTTCATAAGAGATATTAAGGGCATGTCAAGGAATAATGTAAAAAATTAAAATACAAAGAGGTGAAATCACACTTGTGGAGGTGGGGGTGAGGGGAGATGGATATAATGAATTGAAGATAAATATAACGATTTTCAGTGTAAGAATTTTTAAAAATCAGTAGTTTTGACTAATATATTTCTGATAAATACTAGTAACATTTTAAGTGCAGTACATCTAGGAAGAGATCAGACTATTTACAAAGAATCTTATAGAAAGATCTGACACTGCCAAACTCCTATCTTGTTTTGATATTGGACATGTGAATTGTTTCTTCCCACCCTTTATTTCATAGCTACAGTTTGAGATTTAAGTCTTTCCCTCTATTGTATTTTCTGTAGCCTGAGGGCTAGTGTGGGAAAGAGGGTTTAGCATTGTGGGAGGTCCTGGTTGCTGCTGTTCCTTCTGTTATATGTCCTGTACCAGGATTTATTGCACGTAGTTTGAGGATTGTATCTTCCCTTCTAAGGTACTAACTCGGAGCATCAGACGATTCTCCAATGTAGCATGCATGTGCAAGAGTTGCTGAGACCAAAGAGCCAGGTCAGATTATTCACTTAGCGGTTCCATTCTGCTCTTCCTAGAATCAGCAGGGAGAACCAAGTGATGAATAATGCATAGATATGGTGTTAATTGGTTCCATGGGCAAGACAGTGCTATAGAGGAGACTTCAAATGGACTTACTTGGTGACTTTTCCCCTGGATTTCTGCTCCTTTATACATCTTTTGTTTTTGTGTCTGCTGAATCCATCATTTTCCAGGGGAAGTGGTAACTCTAATACTGTGATTCTTCTTTCTTTCTTTTAGATTTTCTACACAATTAAAATAAACATTTTGAGCATTGGTGGTGGGTCCCAACTTCTTTGAAAACTGGACTGAGAGATAGAGATTCCACATTTGCATAGCCACTGTCCCTTCCTCCTCGAGTCTGCTTTCCACCCCATCACATTTTTCTTTCACATTGCCTGTTGCTTCCTCCATGAGCTTCTCTCTAAATTTAATGCTCATAGTAATATTCAAGATGTTTGCTACTTACTTCCGTTCTGCCATTTCCCTTGTGTGAGTGGGTTGGAGGAATAATTAGAAGCTACATTATTCTAGATATTCTTTACTTCTATTTTTTTAACATCTTTATTGGAGTATAATTGCTTTACAATATTGTGTTAGTTTCTGCTGTATAACAAAGTGAATCAGCTATATCCACATCTTCTTTATCCATTCATCTGTCAATGGACATTTAGGTTGCTTCCGTGTCCTGGCTATTGTAAATAGTGCTGCAATGAAAATTGTGGTACATGACTTGTTTTGAAGTATGGTTTTCTCAGGGTATATAACCAGTAGTGAGATTGCTGGGTCATATGGTAGTTCTATTTTTAGTTTTTTAAGGAACCTCCATACTGTTCTCCATAGTGGCTGTACCAATTCACATTCCCACCAGCAGTGCAAGAGTGTTCCCTTTTCTCCACACCCTCTCCAGCATTTATTGTTTCTGGAATTTTTGTTGATGGCCATTCTGACTGGTGTGAGATGATATCTCATTGTAGTTTTGATTTGCATTGCTCTAATGATTAGTGATGTTGAGCATCTTTTCATGTGTTTGTTGGCAACCTGTATATCTTCTTTGGAGGAATGTCTATTTAGGTCTTCTGCCCATTTTTGGATTGGGTTGTTTTTTTTTTTTATATTGAGCTGCATGAGTTGCTTGTATATTTTGGAGATTAATCCTTTGTCAGTTGTTTCTTTGCAAATATTTTCTCCCATTTTGAGGGTTGTTTTTTAATCTTATTTATGGTTCCCTTTGCTGTGCAAAAGCTTTTAAGTTTCATTACGTCCCATTTGTTTATTTTTGTTTTTATCTCCATTTCTCTAGGAGGTGGATCGAAAAGGATCTTGCTGTGACTTTTGTCATACAGTGACATATATTTTCCTCTAAGAGTTTTATAGTGTCTATCCTTACATTTACGTCTTTAATCCATTTTGAGTTTATTTTTGTGTATGGTGTTAGGGAGTGTTCTAGTTTCATTCTTTTACATGTAGCTGTCCAGTCTTCCTAGCACCACTATTGAAGAGGCTGTCTTTTCTCCATTGTATATTCTTGTCTCCTTTATCAAAGATAAGGTGACCATATGTGTGTGGGTTTATCTCTGGGCTTTCTATTCTGTTCCATTGATCTATATTTCTGTTTTTGTGCCAGTACCATACTGTCTTGATTACTGTAACTTTGTAGTATAGTCTGAAGTCAGGGAACCTGATTCCTCCAGCTCCGTTTTTCTTTCTCAAGATTGCTTTGGCTATTAGAGGTCTTTTGTGTTTCCATACAAATTGTGAAATTTTTTGTTCTAGTTCTGTGAAAAATGCCACTGGTAATTTGATAGGGATTGCATTGAATCTGTAGATTGTTTTGGGTAGTATAGTCATTTTCAAAATGTTGATTCTTCCAATCCAAGAATATGGTATATCTCTCCATCTGTTTGTATCATCTTTAATTTCTTTCATCAGTCTTACAGTTTTCTGCACAGAGGATTTTTGTCTCCTTAGGAAGGTTTATTCCTAGGTATTTTATTCTTTTTATTGCAGTGGTAAATGGGAGAATTTCCTTAATTTCTCTTTCAGATTTTTCATCATTATTGTATAGGAATGCAAGTGATTTCTGTGCATTAATTTTGTATCCTGCTACTCTACCAGATTCATTGATTAGCTCTAGTAGTTTTCTGGTAGTGTCCTTAGGATTCTCCATGTATAGTATCATGTCATGTGCAAACAGTGGCAGCTTTACCTCTTCTTTTCCAATTTGTGTTCCTTTTATTGCTTTTTCTTCTCTGATTTCTGTGACTAAAACTTCCAAAACTATGTCAAATAATAGTGGTGAGAGTGGGCAACATTGTCTTGTTCCTGATCTTAGAGGAAGTGGTTTCAGTTTTTCACCATTGAGAATGATGTTGGCTGTGGGTTTGTCATATATGGCCTTTACTATGTTGAGATATTTCCCTCTTTGCCTACTTCCTGGAGGGTTTTATCATAACTGGGTGTTGAATTTTGTTGAAAGCTTTTTCTGCATCTATTGAGATGATCATATGGTTTTTCTCCTTCAGTTTGTTAATATGGTGTATCACATTGATTGATTTGCCTACATTGAAGAATCCTTGCATTCCTGGGATAAACCCCACTTGATCATGGTGTATGATCTTTTTAATGTGCTATTGGATTCTGATTGGTAGTATTTTGTTGAGGATTTTTGCATCTATGTTCATCAGTGATATTGACCAGTAGTTTTCTTTCTTTGTGACATCTTTGTCTGGTTTTGGTATCAGGGTGATGATGGCCTCATAGAATGAGTTTGGGAGTGTTCCTCCCTCTGCTATATTTTGGAAGAGTTTGAGAAGGGTAGTTGTTAACTCTTCTCTAAACATTTGATAGAAATCACCTGTGAAGCCATCTGGTCCTGGGTTTTTGTTTGTTGGAAGATTTTCAATCAGTTTCAATTTTAGTGCTTGTGATTGGTCTGTTTATATTTTCTATTTCTTCCTGGTTCAATCTCAGAAGGTTGTGCTATTCTAAGAATTTGCCCATCACTTCCAGGCTGCCCTTTTTTTTTTTTTTTTTTGGCATATTTTTGCTTGTAGTAATCTCTCCTGATCCTTTGTATTTTTGTAGTGTCAGTTGTTCCTTCTTTTTCATTTCTAATTCTGTTGATTTGAGTCTTCTCCCTTTTTTTCCTGATGAGTCTGGCTAATGGTTTGTCAATTTTGTGTATGTTCTCAAAGAGCCTGCTTTAAGTTTTATTGATCTTTGCTATTGTTTCCTTCATTTCTTTTTCATTTATTTCTGATCTGATCTTTATGATTTCTTTCCTTTGCTAACTTTGGGGTTTTTTCATTTGTTCTTCCTTCTCTAATTGCTTTAGCTGTAATGTTAGGCTGTTTATTTGAGATTTTTCTTGTTTCCTGAGGTAGGATTGTATTGCTATAAACTTCCCTCTTAGAACTGCTTTTGTTGCATCCCATAGGTTTTGGGTTGTCATATTTTCATTGTCATTTGTTTCTAGGTATTTCTTGATTTCCTCTTTGATTTCTTCAGTGATCTCTTGGTTATTTAGTAGCACATTGTTTAGCCTCCATGTGTTTGTATTTTTTACCATTTTTTTCCTGTAATTAATATCTAGTCTCATAGCATTGTTGTCGGAAGATACTTGGTATGATTTCAATTTTCTTAAATTTACCAAGGTTTCATCTGTGACCCAAGATATGGTCTATCCTGGAGAATGTTTCATGAGCACTTGAGAAGAAAGTGTATTCTGTTGTTTTTGGATGGAAGGTCCTATAGATAATCAATTAAGTCCATCTTGTTTAATGTATCATTTAAAACTTGTGTTTCCTTATTTATTTTCATTTTGGATGACATGTCTTTTGGTGAAAGTGGGGTGTTAAAGTCCCCTACTATTATTGTGTTGCTGTCAATTTTCCCTTTATGGCTGTTAGCATTTTCCTTTTGTATTGAGGTCCTCCTATGTTAGGTGCATAAATATATATGATTGTTAAATCTTCTTCTTGGATTGACCCCTTGATCATTATGTAATGTCCTTCTCTGTCTCTTGTAATAGTCTTTATTTTAAAGTTTATTTTGTCTGATATGAGAACTGCTACCTCAGCTTTCTTCTGATTTCCATTTGCATGGAATATCCTTTTCCATCCTCTCACTTTCAGTCTGTATGTGTCCCTAAGTCTGAAGTTGGTCTCTTGTAGACAACGTTTATATGGGTCTTGTTTTTGTATCTATTCAGCCAGTCCATGTTTTTTGGTTGGAGCATTTAATCCAGTTAATTTAAGGTAGTTATCAATATGTATGTTCCTATTACCATTTTCTTAATTGTTTTGGGCTTGTTATTGTAGGTCTTTTCCTTCTTTTGCGTTTCCAGCCTAGAAAAGTTCCTATAGCATTTGTTGTAAAGCTGGTTTGGTGGTGCTGAATTCTCTTAACTTTTCCTTGTCTGTAAAGATTTTAATTTCTCCATCAAATCTGAATGAAATCCTTGCTGGGTAGAGTAATCTTGGTTGTAAGTTTTTCCCCTTCATCACTTTAAATATGTCCTGCTACTGCCTTCTGGCTTGCAGAGTTTCTGCTGAAAGATCAGCTGTTTACCTTATGGGGATTCCCTTGTATGTTATTTGTTGCTTTTCCCTTGCTGCTTTTAATATTTTTTCTTTGTATTTAATTGGTGATAGTTTGATTAATATGTGTCTTGGCATGTTTCTTTTTGGGCTTTTCCTGTATAGGACTCTGTGCTTCCTGGACTTGATTGACTATTTCTTTTCCCATGTTAGGGAAGTTTTCCACTGTAATCTCTTCAAATATATTCTTAGACCCTTTCTTTTTCTCTTCTTCTTCTGGGTCCCCTATAATTCGATTCTTCATATGTTTAATGTTGTACCAGAGGGCTCTGAGACTGTCCTCAGTTCTTTTTTCTTTATTCTGTTCCCTGGCAGTTATTTCCCCATTTTATCTTCCTTCTCACTTATCCTGTCATCTACCTCAGTTATTCTGCTACTGATTTCTTCTAGAGTATTTTAAATTTCAGTTATTGTGTTGTTCATCACTGTTTGTTTGCTCTTTAGTTTTTCTAGGTCCTTTTTAAATGTTTCTTGTATTTTCTCCATTCTGTTTCTGAGACTTTGGATCATCTTTACTATCATTACTCTGAATTATTTTTCAGGTAGGTTGCCTGTGTTGTCTTCATTTATTTGGTCTTGTAGGTTTTTACCTTGCTCCTTCGTTTGTAACATATTTTTTTATCATTTCAGTTTGTTTGGTTTTTTTTTTTTTTGATGGGTGGGGCTGTATTCCTGTCTTACTGGTTGTTTGGCCTGAGGCATCCAGCACTGGAATTTGCAGGCAGTTGGATAGAGCTGGGTCTTGGTGCTGAGATTAGGTCC
Source organism: Pseudorca crassidens (assembly GCF_039906515.1). Lineage (NCBI taxonomy): Eukaryota > Metazoa > Chordata > Mammalia > Artiodactyla > Delphinidae > Pseudorca > Pseudorca crassidens. Next base: position 26,277,187 of record NC_090300.1, read on the forward strand.
TCTGGGAGGCTTCACTCTGATTAATATTCCCTGGGGTCTGAGGTTTTTGGTTAGTCCAGTGGTTTTGACTTGGAGCTCCCACCACAGGAGCTCGGGCCTGACCTCCAGCCTGGGAACCAAGATCCCACAAGCTGGTGGCTGGGGGTTTCTCCCATCCCCTTAGGTGCCCGTGGTCCCCCACCAGTGCCTGGTAGGTGCCCTAGTTGTGCGGAGACAATTCTGTGTCCTCCTAGTCCGCCATCTTGACTCTGTCCCCCCTTTACTTCTTTTTAAAATAAATTTTATTAGGTGTCAGGAAAGGCGTATTCTGTGTTCCAGTCTCATTTTATTATCCTTATTTTTGTTTTGATTTTAAATTAATATAATAGAAGAAAAAATACATGTAATGAATGATTTTAACTATATACTTTTTGTAGCCAAGGTTTTTGTTTTAATGTTCCATAACTTTTAGATTTTGTTGTTTAAATATTTATACATTATAAATATTTTATTTTTTCTGTTTGCAGCCTTATTTTGTTTCAAAATAAAAATGGGAGTTAGTATAATAACAGGGGATCTGAATATCAATATACAATAAGTAATTTTAATTATTTCAGCTAGATAAATTTTCTTTCTTTTCCCTTTTCCTATCTACTATTCTGTATTTTCCCCTCATTTCTCCCTTTCTACTTTTTCCCCTTATTTTCTCCTTTTTTATCTCCCAATTACCAAAATTTATTAAGCATATATTATACCCCTCAGGGTTAAATATACAAAAATCGAAAAGATATATACAAAAAGCTATAACTGCTCCTGAGAGCCAACTATTCACAATAAATAAAAACATATGTATCTTTCATTAATTTATTAATTCATTTATTGATTTGTGGATTTATTGTTTTATTCAGACTGTTCCAGAAATTTCCATGTAGCTTGTCAATAAATCAAAATGGTACATTTAGTGCAAATAAATACTTCACTCTATTGATTTTAGGTGTGATCTTCACTGTTCTGATCTTTAACTTCTTTGGCTGAGGTTTGAAATCAGACCAAATTATATCAAAATTAATAGCAAATATCAATTCTTACCAATGTCAAGGTAAATACAAGTGAAATTTTTGTTGATATCTCTGTTTAGGAGAATGGCATGAAAGTTTAAATCTTAGATTTCAAGAAGATAACTAAAATCTGATTACATGCTTTTCAAAACTTTCTCCTTTCATGTTCTCTGACTATGTTGTTTCAGTATTTTTTAATTTGCCAAGTTCTAACTTTGAATTTAAATTATGATTTGAATTTTTAAGTATTATTCCTGAGTTTTTTATTTTTTACAAAATTGAATTTGACAGCATGAAAATGTGTTTATAACTAAAATACATTTAATGAGTGCATTAATATGGAGCAATTAGCACTTGGAATTCTCCATCAAAATGTAAAATGTAATTATGATTATTATTTGGCAAAGTTAGATCATAGTTACTTAAATGAATAGCTAAAATGTTAGTTAAATGATAGAAAATTTGGATACAGATTGAAAATAAAACTACTTTACTTCACATAAAATGCACTTGACTTAAATTTCTCTGGTCTTTGGTATTTCACTTGAAAAAAGATCGTGAATTAATTTGATTAATATTTCAAAACGTATCCAGTATATATATTTTTTTAATTGAAAAGGATGTGAGTAATATGAAATAGAATAGGAAAGGATTGGAATCAGGACTGGACCAAATATAATTTCCATGTTAAGTTTTCAGTTGAAGTTTTGGCTTAATTGCTAACTATCTAAGCCATTGAATTTGAGAGTGAAAAATCAAGATGATTTATATAAACCTTGAAAAAAGTGAACTAATAAAGTTTTGGGTTTTATATACTTACATTGTACCTTATCTCTTTAACTTCTGTTGAACAACATAAATACTACAATCTGACATATTTACCAGTGTCCTAAAGTCAGACAAAACTTCACTGAAGTTAGCAATCAAGTTAGGAACACTTATGTTGTGCTAAATGATCTACATACATGTAATATTTATAATACAATAATCTTCACAATATGATACAATAACACTTAAAATTAAATTTTACAAATTTAATCTTTTCTTATTGCCAATTTAAATATCCGGACATTGAAGTACACAGAAGCTACAGGTTTTTCTGACATCCAAACATCAACTATTAGCTATTGTGATGTATCAATTTAAAGTAGAACATTGAAAATGGAAAAATTTCATTTATTATAAGAACCTGTCTGTTTTACAACTTGATACTTGTAGAATTTCACCATGTTGTGAATGGCTAGGTGAATTGGGTAGTTATTTGAAAGCCCTAAACGTGAACAGTTTTGATTACATCAGAAGTGCTCTGCTTCAGATAACATAATTATGCACATCATAATTACCTATAGGTCAGATCCAATGGGTGGCCACATCTCCCAGGATTTTATAGATAAATGCACACAGTTTTTAAATCAATTCTGGGAGAACAGTAATGGTAAATTATTGAGTTTATAAGGGCAGGCAATGGGAAATGTGTGTTCACAATCCTCATTTAGAAATGGAAATATGTGATAAGGGGAAGGAAAAAATAGGTTTTCAACAGAATCCAAATTATTTAACCCAGTCTATTTTTTTCTGCAAGTGAAATCAGGTTTATAGACAGGCTCTCTTTGATGCTGATAACAGTGTAATGTTTAGGTTAAATGAGTGAAAAATCAGTTTTTGCACTACTGACTATGCAGAATCTAGTCACTAACTTCAATGCATTTAATTTCCATTCTGTGCTATCGGTACAGACAAACTAAATAAAAGAAGGTATATCCCTGGGATATAGCTTTGGTTCATCCTTTAATTTTTCTTATCTCTAGAAGTGGTGATTATATTTTATCCAAAGCAAACAAGATTCTCATATCTACAAAATGTCTACAGTTTTCCTATATAAAGTCATACCACACGTTGTTCTGCTTATTATTCCTGCATCACCGATGCAGCACTTTTCTGTTTTCATGATGTATGTTTGCCTCAGTGATTGTTAATCTAATGATGGAATATGTCCCTGGAGGTTACAGGTACCATTTTCTAAGTCTCTTGCCTACAGGCTGAATTACAAGATGATTGATATCGTAAATATTTTTTATTCTTAACTAAAATATGTGCACATTTATAATAAAAGGAAGCTATAGCTATGATCCTAATAAGAGCACTTTCCAGGTAAGCATGTTTCTGCCTTTGCAGAAATGGTCACCTTTTTATACAATTCAATCTCTTTCACTGACATTGAGCTCTTTCAGAAGACAGAGAAGCCAGGAAAATAAAAATGTCAGCAACTTATGCATTCTGAATTCACTCCCAGCTGAATGTCAATGTAAATATAATAAATATACATTATGTAAATATATTTAAATGTGAGACATACATATTTACATTTAAATGTAAATTGAGATAATTTACATGTTAGATTCTGAATGTCAGTCATTAAAATCCACTGATTTCCTGACCCAATTCTGCCATTCAGAATGATGTATGCATGTGCTTGTTAATTAACCATTTACTAAGTACACAAAGGGTGATAATGCTGACCCAGCAGCATACAGTAATTTGCAGGATGGTTCCCTTCTTAAGGAGCTGGCAATTGGAGTGTGGGGTAACCGAGATGGAGAGGTGGGGGGAGATATAGATAAATAGAGAACTGAAATAGGAAAACAGAAAAACAAAGGTCAAAAGGGAGAATGTAAATGTGCATGAATCAAAGAGACTCAAGTTTCCAAAGAAATCTATGTTATGATGATGTCAGGGAGGAAGAAATTTTCCTCTACCCTTCTAGGTTCTCTAGTTGGTCTAAAAATTAAATTGACATGAGATAGATTAACAGGAGACAATCAAAATTTAGTAATATGTATACATGGGACAGACCCATGAAAACTTAGTAACTCGCCAAAATGGCTGAAATCCTCATCTAAATACCATCTTCAGCTAAAGACAAAAGAGGATGTTGGGGGTTGCGGTTTGGGACATCAAAGGAGAGGAAAGCATATCACATGGAGATGGAAAAGCAAATATTTGGTAAACAGTTGTTTGCTGGACCATGCAGACACAACTGGGACACACAGTGGACTCTGATCCTAGGTCCTCCCTAGTTCTCTTCACTTTCAGCCCATATTCTTTTTTTTTTTTTTTTTTTTTAATGCGGTACACGGGCCTCTCACTGTGGCCTCTCCCGTTGCGGAGCACAGGCTCCGGACGCACAGGCTCAGCGGCCATGGCTCACGGGCCCAGCCGCTCCGCGGCATGTGGGATCCTCCCGGACCGGGGCACGAACCTGCATCCCCTGCATCGGCAGGCGGACTCTCAACCACTGCGCCACCAGGCAAGCCCCAGCCCATATTCTTTGCAGAGATCTCTGGTGACAGCTCTATTCTGGGAACAGGACCTTTATCTCAATTATTTTAGGCTGTTAGAAGAGAGGTAACAAAAAGAGATTCCTGTGTCTTCTGTTTCTTAAGTATAACCAGCCTAAATTAATTTTCATGCCAAAGATACACATTTTCGGGTGGTAAAGTTTGGCCCCCTAGAATGACTTTTAACATCTGGTCTTAAAGGAATGGTCAAGATTCTGTCATGTAAGAGTTAACGATCTGCCAGGAGTACTCCCTGGTATCATCTTAGTTCAGACTTTCAACATTCATCCCATGTATTATTAAAGCAGTCTTCTTTCTATTTTCCTTGTCTTCAGGTATGATTTTCCATTATCTATTCCACATATTACCTACACATACTACCTACATCTTTCTAAACACAAATCTAATCATATAACGTACCTCTTTAAAAGAATCCATTGGTTCCTCAATGCCTTCATCTTCAAATGCAAACTCTTTTAAACACTGCTTAACCCCACTCTTTTATACACACCAGGCCTTAGCTTCTACCATCCTTTGACTCACACCCTATAATTCTGTCTTCCCAAATTACTTGGCATTCCCCAAACTTATCTGGCTTTTGTTTGTTTTTGTTTGGATTCTCCTAGAATATCCCTTTCTTGCTTTATCATGTGAATATATCCTACGTTCCCTTTAGGCTCAGGTCAAGGGTGATCTTTTGTGCAAACTCTTTATCCCTATTCTCCACAAGCATGTCCACACTACTACATCTCTTCCCCAGGTTCCCTGTGGTACCAGAAAGCTCCGGTGGTGGAGAAATATTCCCATTCTTTTGTGTTTGTAAAGGACCATCCTACCCTCACAAGTTCAGATAAAACTCACCTCATTTTCCCTCAATAGCTCAGCTGAGACCTGTCTCCATCCTTCCTCTTGACACTTTTATTTTATAAGAGCCCAGGTTTTTTCCATATTTTTTGAAATGTTCCTCATTAATGAATGTTCTCTATATTGCAATACTTTGAATACAGTCATCTCCTTAGTTATCTTGGGCCTTTTGTCTTTCACAGTGGGCAAATCCGGTCTCTGTCAGTGAGTTCATCGGAGACTTGTCGTGTTTTGCTGTAAACTGTTGATTTCCTTGCCTATCATCCTCACTAGACTGAAAATTCCTTGAGAGTTGATAATGTCTCTTTATATATTCCCACGTGTACTCAATGCAGTGCCTGAGTACACATAGCAGGTGACAAATAAACCTTTGACGACCACTAAGTGAGAGCTTGCTGTATGTTCACTGTTTTCTTTTACTACAGGAAGGACATCAAGGCTGCCTCTTTTCCTGATCAGAGTCATTTTAACACTCTGAATTAGACTCAGCCTATCCATCCATACCTTCTCCTAAAATGATTACAGAAAAGTTTATTTTCACCATATACAAAAATGGTAATTTCAGCTGTTTACTAAAATCCTTTGTGGTTCATAGATGATTATTACATAAAAAAATAACCCTTACAGGTGTCATTCATTATATGTCAGAGTCACACAATGTTGAAATATGAACGGCAGTGAGACATCAAAAATGACAAGGTTTAATAGCTTTGAGAAAGTGTGAAAGAAAGATCTTTCCAGAAATCTAATTTCTGGAGAATTATACAAAGTAGTGGGAAATCAAACTTCAAGAAAAATACATAAAACTGAGGCAAATATAACCTTAGAAAGCAGCAAAAATTTAGAATTAAAGAAAGATGGTGATTTATCACTTTATCCACAAAGAAAGTAAAGAATAATTTGAAGTGAAGAATTTAGTTGGCTTTACACAGTGGATTCTTTATTTAGAACTTGTTAAGTACCATTCGTACTTTGACAGTTCACACACAACTCTGGGGTTTCAAGATTTGTAATAACTTGTACTTTACAAGGTATAATTGTGTGGTGGTAGGTTTCTGTCCAGGAGGCTTACCTACTAGTGAGTGAACCTAGCTTACCACACAGCATTTGGCATTTACCACACAGTATAGAGATAAGATTCTTTGGTCTCAAATCATCATTGTAAATATATCTGTTCTCTTAAAGTCAAGCAACTAAATAACATGATGGTGGATGTGTGTGTCCCTTCCTCTGTGTGGAGGTCTGTGACTAAAATATTATCCTGGAAAAAAGTGTTAAGTATTTTTTTTCTACTACTGACATATTTCATGAGAATACTTGCAGGTTTGAAGATAGAATGGCTTTGCAGATTTTTATTTTTAAATGTAAAATTTGCATATTGTAAAATGCACAGATCCCATGCAGTGAAATGCACAGTGTACAGTACAATGAGTTTTGACAAATGCATAACCATGTAACCTAAACCCCTATGTATCTTTGGAGAAGTAGATACCAGTGGGATTAGAAGTGCAAGAGATTTATTGGGGGAAATACCTATGAAGGATAAAGGGGAGGAGGGTGGAGTGGGCAGGGACAGCCTGACATCAATGAAAAGGGTTAGAAAGGATTAGGTAAATGGGTAAATGTTGCAGACCATAGCAGAGTGTGTTTTCACTTCTCTTCTAGAAATACCAAGGTTTAGTTGCTCGGTCATAGAGTAGGCATATGATTAACTTTATAAGAAACCATGAAACAGTTTCCTAAAGGGTTGTAGCATTTTCTCCTCTCACCAGCTATGACATGTCCTATTGCTCGGCATTTTTGCAAGTATTTGGTGTTATTGATCTTTATAATTATAGCCATTCTAGTGGTTTTAATTTATATTTCCAGTATGAATAATGATATTGAACAACTTTTCCTGTACTTATTGGTCATTCTTATGTCATCTTTCTGTCATGTGTTTAAGCCTTTCTCCTATTTTTAATTGTTTTATTATTGTTGATTTGTAGGAATTCTTTACATGTTTTGTACATAAATCCTTGGTCAGATATATTTACTTCAAAAACATCTCACTCAGTCTATGGTTTGCATTTTTATGATACTAACATTACCTTTAATGAACACAAAATGTTTTTTAAATTTTGATGTTCAATTTATCAATTTTTTTCTGTTATGGTTAGTACTTTTTGTGTCTTCTCTACAAAATCTTTGCCTACTCCAAGGTCATAAAATATTCTAAGAGTTGGCAACTACAGACTGTAGTTCAGCTGCCTGTTTTTGTAAATAAAGTTTTATTGGAACCCAGCCAGGCCATTTATTTACTTATTGTCTGTGCCTGTTTTTGTGTTATAATGGCATAGTTGAGTAGTTGTCACAAATTTTTAAAAAGTGAGATGAGCAGAAGCATTAAAACATTACCAAATGACGGGCAGTTTAGACATGAGAAAAGGTTTCCATAGGGATTTCAAAGAGAAAAATAACTTCAAAGACCAGAAATAATCCTTACCCAAAGAGCTTGGTTCCTTCTTGTTGGAAGAAGCCAAAGTGTGTCTGTGGCCAGAAATTCTCACTAGAAGGGGACTGTGGAACTGTCTACTTCCTTCAAACTGGGCTTATTTTCAAACAAAAAGTAGCAGGTTTCTATACTTAAGATGCTAAGTCTTTAGAAGTCTGGTTTTAATAACCTAACATTTATTATATATTTTTAACTTGCAAAATAATCCCCATTACCTTGTGATGTGTTTTCTTTTTTGTATATTTAGATTGCATTTCATGCTCAGATCAGCTATTTTTTCTTTTTTTTCTTTTTTCTTTTTTTTTTTTTTTTTTTTTTGCGGTACGCGGGCCTCTCACTGTTGTGGTCTCTCCCGTTGCGGAGCACAGGCTCCGGACGCGCAGGCTCAGCGGCCATGGCTCAGGGGCCAAGCCGCTCCGCGGCATGTGGGATCCTCCCAGACCAGGGCACGAACACGTGTCCCCTGCATCCACAGGCGGACTCTCAACCACTGCGCCACCAGGGAAGCCCAGCTATTTGTTCTTATCTAAAGTTTCCTCATAAAATTAGCTCATTTCTCCATCTCCCCTTATCCTACATTAAGAATATATACATTACATATATTAGTTTCTATATGTATAATAGTTTTTTAAAAACAAATTTTCTCATACTACACTCAGATAGTCAAAGAATATATAGTTTATTTGCTATAATTTATGTAACTTTCTTCATGAGTTTCAACTCTGCTGGCTAAAGGAAAATATTAAATTTTAATATTTGCAATCATTTTTCTGTTACTGTGGATTGCAGATAGATTTTCTGTTAATGTAGATCATCTTTTTGGATTAAATGCCCATTCTTTCAGAATCACTTCCCACTTTCGCATTTGGGGGAAAGAGAAACCGTTGGCCTTGTGCTGTTTTGTGCATTGGCAAAGATCTACTGAGAAGTGTTTGCTTTATCTGATTCCTGGGGGGTTTTGCCCTCTAGTCTGCTACTGAATATTATAACTAGTAGTGCTTTAATAGTTCTCTAGGTCTGTCATGACAAAATACCACTTCAAAAATACAATAATGGGACTGGCATATGATAGACATTTCTATTCCAAAAAGGAAAAATCACAAGGAAGGAAGGGTCCCAAGCAAGTATGAAACCTAGCAGGGCAAATTTTATTAGATTTTAAGGCTTGATAATTATGCTCTTTGGCTTGATGCTCTGTTCTTGTGACCCACCAGGAAGGTGACCTTGACTTCAAGGCCCGCCAGTGTACCAGTGTAGGGGCCCCACCCCTTCTGCACTGGGCATAGGTGGCTTGGTTCTCTGAAACCAAGCAGGTGGCCCCTCCCTCTGGAAATGAGAATAAAGCTCTCCCAACTTACTGGACTTGTGCCCTCTGATTTCCTGGTGACAGTGGCAGCTGTGCTTACCTTTGAGATGCTTTTGGGATCATTCTCCCATTTTCTTGAATGAAAAAGCATATTTGCAGCTGGGTAGTTTTATCGATTTATCCTGTAGGATCCCAGAAGTCTAACAGCCTTCTTTTATTTTGATTCATCTTTGTCCCCTTTAGGCTAAGCTAGCACTTTTCTGCTAGTATAAAATTCCCAAAAGCCTTTTTGGCCTTCCATGAAACTCATAAACCAGCAGACAAAGGGGTTGTCCATAGACCTTTCCTAGATAGCTGCATCCCTATTCCTGCTTCTGCTGAGATGATTGACTGGATTCATGAGGCCTAACCTCTTTAGCAAACGGTTGTCCAGCCATACTCTTGATGTTCCCTCCAGAACATTGTAAATCAACTATACTGCAATTTAAAAATAATAATAATAAAATACTATTGATAGCACCTCCACCCCAAATGCAAGATGCAATATGAGTATGCTGAGAATTTTCCAAATCTCCAAGTTCTGGTTTCTTTCTGCTTAAGAAATGCTTCTTCAGTTTCTCTCTCTCCTCTTACATTTTATTCTCAGTAGCAGGGAGAAACCAGGCTTCACCTTTAATACTTTGCTTAGAAATCTTTTCTACTCAATATCCAAGTTCATAACTTACAAATTCTACTTTCCACACAATATCTGAACAAAATTCTATTAAGTTCTTTACCACTTTTTAATAAGGATTATCTTTTCAGCAGTTTTCAATAATATGTTCTTTATTTCCATCTGAAATGTCATCAGAATTGTCTTTCATTGCCATATTTCTACCAAAAATCTCTTTAAGATAATCTAGGCTTTTTCTAATGTGCACCTCAAGACTCTTTTAGCCTCTACCATTACTCAGTTCCAAAGCCACTTCCATATTTTCATGTATTTGTTACAGCAGCACACCACTCCCTGATACCAAAATCTGTTTCAGTTTGCTAAGACCATAACAAAGTACCACAGACTGGGTAACTTAAACAACAGAAATTAATTTTCTTCAATTCGGGAGGCTAGCTCCCCAAGATCAAGGTGCAACTGCTTTTTTCTGAGGCCTCTCTCCTTGGCTTGTAGATGACCATCTTCTCTCTGGTCTTCCATCTGTACATGTTTTTGTCCTAATCTCCTCATTTATAAAGATACCAGTCATATTGGGTTAAAGCCACCCCAATGACCTCATTTTTACTTAATTATCTTTTTAAAGACCCTATCTCCAAGTTGTAGTCTGAGGGCCTGGGTCATATACATTTTGGGAGAATGCAATTCAGCATAACAATTAACCATAATGCCCAAAATTTATTTCAGATCTTTGGTCCTTGATAATGCTTGAGTCCTGCTAGCTCAGTAGACCCTTCTGATTCTCTGTCTTTGTCCTCTACCCAATTCTTGCCTTAAATGACTCACTTCATGTCTTGCCATTATGTATTCCCATGCAATCCTTCCCTTTGGTGTCATCACCTTCCTGAGAAGTGTGAAAAATTCTGGGTACGTCCTCAATATAAGAACTAAAGAAGGTCTGGGAGTAAAAAATACTAGGGGCTTCTGGTTTGATCCTTTTACTTGGCTAAGGCTACCTCATTTTAGAGTGAGAAAACCTTGTTTAGCTATATAATCCCACAGTCCCAAATGTGGCAACCATTTGACTCTATTCCTCCAGCTGGGACCAAATGCATTCTATCATCATCGTTTCCTTTAACTTACCTTAAACATATATATATTTTTTCCTCTCAGCCTCTCACATATCAAAGGTAGGTCCAAGGAGGGTGTTATTGGATTCAGGTATCTGACCTCTGCTTCTCCAAACTATGTTTGTCTTCTTCCTTAGATTCCCCAGGTGAAAGGGGTATGATGGATTTTCTACTTTCTTTAGGTCATGTTAACTTTCTACCTTAGGGTAGGTGGCCTTATGACCATCATGGGCCAAGGGAATATACTCTTTATGAAATAAATTCTCATATATGAGTCTTTAGGGCTTGGTTTTTGGTAAGTGAAATGGAAACTAAATGAATTTAGAAAATCTATTCTTTCTCAGAAAAGCTTGGTTTTGAAACCATTTTTAAATTAAAATATTCCATTTTCTAGTCAAAAATGTAATAAAATATAATCTTTCCTTTTGTGTTCTTGATAAAATACTTCCCTCCAAACACTCACTGAAAATTTCCCCAAAGCATATGCAAACTTCAGATGGAGTAAATACAAAGAAGAAAGTGACATTTCACTGGTATTATACCCACTATGTTTTTCATTGTATGTCTAATTCTATCATGCCATATGACATAATTTTTTTTTGGAAATTAACCAGGGAAAATAATAGATATATTAAGCAAAGTTATTTTTGCTCACATAGTCGTATTAAAGGCATTTGGAGAATCATCTCTTAGATGAGACCCTCACCACTAATACTGAGTGCTCAACAACATTGTTCAAAAGTTGTTATTGCTTAGTCACATATTTTGTTTAGGCTCCACTTCTTTCCTGTGGGAGTACAATATATCCATGTTTAACAACATCAGTATAATCCTCACTAGAAGGATCTTGGATCCAGGTATTTGGAACTTGAATCAGCCAATGAAAATTAAAAGACTGTGGAGCCAAATTTTCAGCTGTAGATTTCATTTTACAAATTGTAACTTTTACTTTTGCTATTAATCTCACCTCCAAAATTGCATACACAGTTAATTAAGCCACCAGGTGGCTTATTGAAAGACTATTTAATTGCTTGCATCTTATTTTGAGGGCAATGGTTATAATTATCAAGTTGCAAGTGAAATTAAATATGATGCCATTTCCTTGCCAAATGAATTGTGATTAGAAAAGGAAGCTAACTTAGGCCAAGTTGGAAGACTAGGATTAGTGTTAGAGAAAATGCAGTGATTGCTTTTCAATTTCTCATTGAATGAGAAATTAAGCTTAATTTAATTTAAGAAAAGCTTAATGATGGGATTAATTTAATGCAGGATTTAATTTAATGCAGTCTCATTCTTAAGCTCTATGCCAATTTGAATGGCAAAAACATATAACATCACAAGTTAGATTCTTCTTATTTGCTATTTTTCAGTTATAAATTAATCACATTGGGAGATGCATAGTTCTCAGAAATTTCCCAAATACATTCTTTAGATCAAAGGTTTAGAAGCCCATTAACAGATATATTTTACAGATTGATTTTCAAGGTCAAATAAGTTTGAGAATTCTTCATTAGATAAGAAAAATCATAGTTATTATTTAAAACATTTCCCCAAAGTATACCTACAAAGGTATGCAGCATTTCAAAATTTATTTGAGCAAGGAAACCATTTTTCTCAGAGCATCTTAGAAATAGGGTGAAAGAAGTTTCAATGAATCTATTTTAGAAAATGTTGCATTGACTCATGTCTTATTGTTTATTGATAAAGCCCAGAAAATGATAGGTCTAGGTCAATAAATGTTATCAGGAAAAAAATGCCTATTGTAAAATGCTTAAATGTCAAATCAGCTTTTCTGTCAATAGTATAATTTTTAAGTGATTAACTGACTTGTTTTCTTAAGTGTAAAAAGAGATTTCAAATATAATTTAAAACTAGGGTAGTCTATCAGTTTATAAAATTGAGTAGTAAACCATTGCTCTGATTGAATTTCTTTTTTTTCCTATAGTTCTTTAAGAACTATTTATTTTTAGATTAAAGTTATTTTACCTACCAAAAGGAAGACAATTTTCAAAAGTGTAATATAATTTTCAGTCATTCACACCTCTCAATTAATCTACAACTCATTCTTGAGACAAAGTTTTGATATAGAGTGAAGAAAGGGGATAGTCCATCTCCTAATTTGCTGAAAGGTCACTGGCACTCGGAAGAAACAGACGGTGGTGAGTTTATAGATTCTTTCCTGTTCAAATGTCCAAATTCTAGCTTTCCTATGGGAACAAATGAAAAATAAAGTTGTCAAACTCTATATCATGCATTTGAATTTCTTACACACATTGTGGATATAAAACTTGGTAAACTTTGGACACATTTATGAACTTATTAAATGTCAATGGTTTAAAGAATAAAAGTGAAAAATGAGCTGTCAAAAATTCTGCCTTTATGAACTTTTATTCATCGTAAAAATGTAATTTTTAAGACAACACTGACAGATTAGTTTTCCTAATAATTTCTTAGAATAGCTTTAGTCACATCAACTTATGAGAAAGAAAAATCCATGCAACATTTCCCACTCCTTAGGTAGTGAAGCTAAATAAAAATTGATTTTGGTCAAAGAAAAAAATCCGAAAGTATATTAAAGCAATAATATGTACCCTGGAATCTTTCTTTGTTAGAACTTAAAAATGGATGAATTCCCAACTGCCTGAAATAGGTTAGATATAGAAATAGCTAAATATAATGAAGGGTAATAGTACTTCTTAGGGATCCTATCCACTTGTTTGATCATATATAACTGGTTTGAACTGCTCCACAACACTCAGAAGATATAGACTTACAACTCTTATTTATATATACCAAAGGAAAATCATCTTGGGCCACCACCTGTCAGATTGCCTGGGAGTCCAGTGTTATCTTCTTGGATTAACCCTGTTCTCATGGAACATTAAATTTTTTTCTTGTGTGTAAATTCCCTGGTGGTCCAGTGGTTAGGACTTGGTGCTTTCACTGCCAGGGCCAGGTTGAGTCCCTGGTCAGGGAACTAAGATCTCACAAGCCGTGCTATGTGGCCAAAAGAATAAAGAATTAAAAAAAATTTTTTTTTCGTGTGTCTGTGTGTGTGGCAGGGTATGTTGTTCAAGCTTACATAGTTTACATGAGAGGACCATCTGTTTGGTCCTCTTTTTCCAAGCAGGGGAGCCTAGGTGTCTGGTGATGATGATGGTGATGCGGTTATCCCTTACTGCCTCGTTGTCTTGATGTTGAAAGCTGGTCCTTCAACTTGTGAGCACGCTGCTATGATTGAATACTTTGACTGTGTGAGGTCTGCTGATACATTTTGAGGAAACTGTGAGCCTTTGCTCACAGTTCAGTGTACAGCACTGAAGGTGAATCCCCTCTAAAGTGCCAGTTTATTCAAGGCAACCTTGGCAGAATTCCCGGAAGCTCTCAGAACCTAACCCTGTCTGTTACACACTTTGCAATTCTCATTTAGGACGCAGCCATCCTGGAAAGGCTGTGCCAGGTTGGCTTGGGTGTCTATTCTGTTCTTTACCACAACTGCGACCAGTATTTCTAGTTCCAGCAACTCTATTACTGCTGGGTTATATTCATTTTAATACTCAAAGTGCAAATGAACTCTTTTACTCTCCCACTCCTTAACTATGATTTATCCAGATACACCTCTCTTCCCTCAGGAATGCTTCATTGTCACCAGCCACGCTCTCTAGTTTGACTTAAACACAAAAGACAGGTAGGATAATACATTTTAGGATAATAGGCTTGACTGCTTCCCTTGTGCATACGTGTTTGAAATCAAGTGTCTTGTTTAAAGATCCTGAGAAGCAAAACTTGTCTAACATCTTAAAGCTAAATAACCATATTTTTTCTTATCTTTTGGAAGACAATTATGGCAATAAAACCAAAGCTTAAAATTCTATATGATTGTCATAGACATTAGAATATTTTATGTTCTAAGTTACTACCTGTATGATACTATGGGGAATTGTGAGGTTGAGAATTGTTGGTAAGTGTACAGAGGCTTTGTCTTTGAGAGTTTTAAGCACCACTGTAAATTGATGTGGAAGCATTAAAGAGGGTTAAGTGGAGTGACACCCTAGACAAGAAATTACTCTCAATATATTTGAGAGAGAAAAAAAAGGAAGACCAGAAGGATATATAAGAAACAATTGTATTTGGTTGAGTTAGGAACCAGTAATAAGGTTGGCTGCACTTCCTTATTTTTCTTTTTGAGCTTGTTGTAGTTTCATCTATTAATATAGATAACGGAGGCACAATATGCCTGTTATTTCATGTTCCAGAAGGCTTATTATTCATTTATTTCTTAATTCTCTTCCCTATCATATCCACCCTCCCCCATCTTCCTTCCAAGCTCCAATAGGACAGAGAGCTATTTTCATTTTAATTGTGATGTATTCCAAGCACACAGAATAGTGCTTTACATATAAAGGGCAACACAAATAGACACAAATACAATTATTTGCTGTATATTTTTATTCATTATTCGGTCATTTTATTTATGATTTTTCTAATTCTAAAAAACATTTTGCATGGCTCATAGAAATACAAACAATACACTAAAATAAAATTTAACATAAAACTAGTTGAGAGAACTGGGGAAAAGAAAAATAAGGTTAAAAATAAGTTAGATGAAGCCAGGGATAGATTAAGGTTACCAAATGTATTCTGTGAAATCTTGTTAGACTCTTGTTACAGGTCACCACAAATTTGGCTTTAAACTTGGTAGCAACTGATATAAAAAAAGGAATATAATAAATCACATCATTTATGATTCAATGCTACACTAACACATACACACACATGCATACATACAGAGAGGTGGTCAGGAGGACACTAGTTATTCATGATGTTGAAATCAAAGAAAACTTTCTGAGGATCTTCATGGAGAGGACACTTTGTAAGTAGGTTGGTAAAAACCTCAGTGAAAACTCTACAAGTATATTATAGTAATTTCAATAAAAGTTGTTTCTTATAATATTCCTACCATAAATGTGTAAGGGCTGGATGAAGGCTTTGTGAAAGATGAACTGAATTGGAGATAATCAATTCCTCTCAGTTCTAAAATATCTAGGTTTTTTTTTTTTTTTGGCCACGTTGTGCAGCATGCGGAATCTTAGTTCCCTGATGAGGGGTCGAACCCACACCTCCTTCGGTGGAAGTGTAGAATCTTAACCACTGGACTGCCAGGGAAGTCCCCTTTAGTTTTATAACAGTTTTAAGCAAAGATGATTAATCACAGTGTAGCTGTATGACTCAGGCTTATCAGTGCACTTTCCTTGGTGGCTCTGACTAAGGTTCCCAGGTTAGACTTACTGACTAGGCAATAAGAGCTGGCAAAACTTCTCCTTTCTACTCTTTCCTCATCTGTAAAATAGGTTTAACCATAATACTTACTTCACATGTTGTTTTGAGACTTGAGTTATTTTATGTAAAATTATACACAAATCACTTTGGTAAGAACTTTTCTATTTAGGTTAATCCCTACAAATCTGCCAATTATTCTATATTCACAAACTGTTTTAGATATCTACCCATTTTAACAGCCAAGTCTTTGAAAATTATAACCTTTCCTATTGGACACATTGAATAAAAAAAGGATAATTGGATGACAAGAGAAAGATATGTAACATCATGAGTCATTAGGGAAATGCAAATTAAAAACATGTTGAGATACTATTTCACATCCAGTAGAATGGCTAAAATTTTTAAAAAGTAAAAAAAATGCAAATTAACTATACCACATGCCAAAGAGAATCTGGAACAACTGAACTCTTTTAAATTCCTAGAAGAAATGTAAAATAGTGGAACCACCCTGGCAGTCTTTTTGTTTGTTAAACAGACATAATATGTTCCTGGGTATATACCCAAGTGAAATGAAGACATATACCCCCCAAAACCTGTTTATAAATGTTTACAGTAGTGAAGGGTAGCAAAATATGCAACCCTCAAATATACCACTTTGGCATAAGGCTTATTTTAAGCTGAAGGCAATTGAGAAGAAGCAGATACGAGAAAAGTTCTCTACCTCCTTTGCCTAAAAGGAGGGTATAAATTTACAAAGGCTTTACTCCTCCTGCCTCTACCAGGAAAGACAAATGTTATTTCCCCTAGACAAGTTTATGGCCTATAAGTCTGGAGGCAGTGTCAAAGAAATTTACATGGTAAACTTTATTAATTAGCCTTTATCTCCACCTTTGGAAGCCTAAGACTGCTTAGCTTTAGTCCAGCACTTTCCCACAAATTTATTTTTCTTAGTTGAAGATGTTATAAAAGCCAGAGTTCCAAGCTATCTCTTTGAGTTACTCATTTTCCCCTGATATCTCCCTTCTCTATATGAGGTATACAAGTTAATAAACCTCTGTTTGTTTTTCTCTTGTTAATCTGTACTTTATTAGGGGTCTCAGCCAAGAGCTCAGAAGAATAGAACAAATATTATTTTTCCTCTCTTACATTAGTTTTATTCACATTGGCAAAAATTGGAGGACCTCGTATTACAATCAGTTGGTGCATAAATAAGGTGGAGTCCATCAATGGAATAATTTCACTAAAAAAGAATTAACTACTGATACACACAATAACATAGATGCATCTCAAAACCTTATACTCAGTGAAAAAAACCTTACTTAAAGGTTACCACTGTATGATTCCATTTATATGACATTCTGTCCAAAGCAAAATTATAGTAAGAGTGGATGCTAGACATATAAGATCAAGTATTGGCAGGGATGATTCCTTCTGAGGGCTATGAGAGACGATCTATTCCATGCTGTTCTCCTAGCTTCTGGTTTGCTGGTAAACTATGGCATTATTTGGCATCTGCATCACTGTGAACTCTCCCTTTATCTTCACATGGTATTCTTCCTTTGTGCATGTCTGTGTCCAAGATTTCCTTTTTTATAAGAACATCTGTCATGTTGGATTAAGTCTCCACTCTACACCAGTATGACCTCATCGTAACTAATTATATCTGCAATGATTTTATTTCCAAATAAGTGCGCATTCTGAGGTACTGGGGGTTAGAACTTCAACATGTAAATCTGGAATGGCAACAAGTTAACCCATAACAGTCTCCCTCAACTGGGGCTTCTAGCTTTGCTTCCTTGTTATGTTGAGCTGCCGCCTGGCTCCCTGGTCATGCAGGGTTGAAGCCTATGCTCACCAGCTGGAAGGGGCTGTTGGCTTGGTTTCACCCCCAACCTGAGCATGGCTGTTGTATGGGTTCCTTGGCTGCCTAAGAGTTACTGGCTAAGCTTCCTTGTGGCTGGGGCTAGAGGCTATGCCCAGTAATTGGGTAAAGCTGTTTGCTTGACTCCCTGAGTGAGCAGGGTCATGGGCTGGGCTCTGAGGCTATTCCAGGGTCACTGACTGGGTTCCCTGGTCAGGTGGGGTTGGAGACTATGCTCATCAGGTGGGCAGAGCTGCTGGCTTGGCTCTCTGCCTGGGAAAACCATAAAATCTGTTTGCTGGGAACCCAAACCAGGCAGAACTATTGGCCAAACTCCCTGGCCAGACAGGACACAGCTGGGCTCTGCAAATAGGCACAGCTGCTGATGGGGATCTCTGCTTGGGTACCTTCACCAGCACAAATGTAGTCTGCCAAGATCCACGTGCTGGTTGCTGTGAGCCCTACCCCGCTTCTCCATCTCTAGCTGATCCCTGGTGGTCTGGTCTAGACTCAGGACTTATTCCCCCAGTAATTCCCATGAGGCAAGACCTATGTAGGCCTCTTGGGAAGTATCCTGAAGCACTGGAGAAGCTGCATGCCCACCCTAGGCTCTCTTTTTCCCACTGGAGAATCCATAGGCCCAGGGGAATGTCTCAATGCTGCACTGTGCTGCCGGGGGAAGAAGTGATGTAATCAAAGTGCAACTATTCCTCTTATCCCTCTATTGTGTTTTTCCTTGGTTTTTCTGGTCAAAAGAAAAACCAATGCAACATTGTAAAGCAACTATACTCCAATAAAAATTTTAAAAAATGATACGCGCACCCACAATGTTCATTGCAGCACTATCTACAATAGCAAGGACACGAAAGCAACCTAAATGTCCATAAACAGAGGAATGGATAAAGAAGATGTGGTACATATATACAATGGAATATTCCTCGGCTATAAAAAGGAATGAAATTGGGTCATTTGTAGAGACGTGGTTGGACCTAGAGACTGTCATACAGAGTGAAGTAAGTCAGAAAGAGAAAAACAAATATCGTATATTAACATGTATATGTGGAATCTAGGAAAATAGTACAGACAAACCTATTTGCAAAGCGAAAATAGAGACACAGATGTAGAGAACAAATATATGGACACCAAGGGGGGAAAAGCAGGGTGGGATAAATTGGGAGATTGGGATTGACATATATACACTACTATGTATAAAATGGATAAGTAATGAGAATGTACTGCATCGTACAGGGGGAAGAAAAAGAAGGTACAATCTGTTTGTAGGACATATATTAAGTTAACCTTAAAAATGTATTCCAATATGCAGTAAGTGCAGACAAATACTGTTTGATTCCACTTATAGGAGGCACCTAGAATAGTCAAATTCATAGAGTCAGAAAGTACATTAGTAGATGCCAGGGGCCAGGGGGTGGGGAGATGGGGGGGGGAGGGGGAATGGGGAGTTAGTGTTTCATGGGGACAGAGTTTCTGTTCAGGAAGGTGAAAAATTCAAGAGATGGATGATGGTGAGAGTTGCATAACAATGTGAATGTACTTAGTGCCACCAAACTGTACAGTTAAATATAGTTAAAATAATAAGTTTTATATTATGTGACTTTTACCACAATTAAAAAAAGGGGGAAAAATATCTGCACATTTGTTTTCCTCACCAATAAATTTCTAGTACTTAATCTCCAAAAAATAAATAAATAAATGAAACTATGTTTCTTTTTAAAAAAAAATTTATCCGGGTATAGTTTATTTACAATGTGTTAGTTTCAGGTGTACAGCAAAGTGAATCAGTAATACATATATATACATTCACTCATTTTTTTAGACTCTTTTCCCATATAGGCCATTACAGAGTATTGAGTAGAATTCCCTGTGCTATACAGTATGTTCTTATTAGTTATCTATTTTATATATAGTAGTGTGTATATGTCAATCCTAATCTCCCAATTTATTCCTCCCCACTCTTATCCCCTGGTAACCATAAGTTTGTTTTCTACATCTGTGACTCTACTTCTGTTTTGTAACTAGGTTCATTTAAACACTTTTTTTTTAGATTCTGCATATAAGCAATATCTGATATTTCTTTCTGTGTCTGACTTACTTCCCTCAGTATTTACCAAACATTTATGTTTTATCCAACTATGTGTGAAGCACTGTTGTAAGTGCCTTACAAAAATATACCTTCTTAACTCTATGAAGTAGGTGCTATTATCATCACTATTTCACAGATGACAGAAATTAGACATGGAAAAGTTAAGTAGTTTGCCCAAAGACTGAGGACTTGGAAGCGGTATAGAAAGGATTTAAACACAAGCAGGCTGGCTCCAGATGTTGTGCTCAATTTCAATTGCTGAACCAATAAATATAAATATTTTAAGTGTCTTAGGAGAGACAATTAATTTTCTCAAGATGGAGGAGATACATATTGATCACATCCTAGTTAAGATACTTTAATTGGAAATCACAGAAGCCAGCAAAAGCTACCTAATTTTAAAAATCAAGGATTTTATATAAAAATTTAAAAAAGGATAGTTTACAGAAATTGAAAGCAAGGATGAAACTATCAGGATGTGAAAGGATAAGATACTAAAAAATAAAACTGACTAGATGTCATGATAAACTTTTCTCTGTATTTCCTGTCACAGCCTAACTCTCTTTTTTTGCTTCATTCTTTCTCAAACTAGTTTTTTGGCTTCTTCCTGTATGAGGCAAGTCAAGTAGAATACAGTCTCTAGGAAGCCTTTAGGTTTATGGGATCCCTTCATGTGGGATCCCTGCTATCAGTCCCACTTTCAACTTCCTAGACAGAGTCTCTAATGTTTGGCTTTGGTCTGGTGTCCACTTCTGGGCTGATGGAAGGAGGCAGGTTAACCAGAGTCACAGAATACAGATATGACAGCGGGGGGCAGTTCTCAGAGAAAGGAAATCACTTTGCTCTATGCAGATACTGCCAAATGTGTTTGTCATCGATGTTACCTTGAGAACTGTGATCCACTGACCGGGCAGGCATTCAGTGTGAGGGATGCCTGGAAGAGTTTCAGGCTTCCAGGTATGAGAATGCTCTTCGAGAGCAGAACTCAGAACCCTGAGAAAGAAATTGACAAAGAACAAAGAAAACAAAATACTCTTAGAAAAATACTTAAGGAATAAGAAGCAAATGTAGCTTGGTATTGAAAGAGGTACTTGTTATAAACAGCACTCATTATGTATTTGCTCCTAAAATTTTCTTTGCTTTACTTCGTATTCATTTATTCATTCAACAAATATTTTTTGAACATTTCCTATGTAAGAAACATAGTGCTGTTTTCTAGAGTCATAGGTGACTAATAAAATATGTTCTTCCTTTTTGTCGAAGGGGATCACAGAATATTTAAATTATACCATAGAATTACAATATCTACCTATCTATCTATCTATCATCTATGTATCTATCTATCTATGTATCTTCCTCTGGTATTTTCAAGGAAAACATCTTTGCTGCAAACATTTCACTGTACAATTAATAGACCATAAGACAATTTTGCCATAAAAGATAAAATAATTAAAATAAAATAAAATGGAAAAGGGACATAATAAATGTCATAGTAAAATATGAAAAATTAATAAAATTAAAAAAAATTATTGTGGAAAATGAAAATACAAAAAAAATTCAAATACATTTAAAATGTGTATAGATTCATGGTTATAGTTGTATCTGGGTATATCTTAGAGAAAGCCATGATACTTCCTTTCTCAAAGTTGATCATTAAGGATTCAGGATCTAATGTCAGACATAAATTCTTTAGGATACAAAAAAAATCTGCTCTAAAGGCTTCCCTCGTGGCGCAGTGGTTGAGAGTCCGCCTGCCGATGCAGGGGACGCGGGTTCGTGCCCCGGTCCGGGAAGATCTCACATGCCGCGGAGCGGCTGGGCCCGTGAGCCATGGCCGCTGAGCCTGCGCGTCCGGAGCCTGTGCTCCGCAACGGGAGAGGCCGCAACAGTGAGGGGCCCGCGTACAGAAAAAAAAAAAAAAAAAAAAAAAATCTGCTCTAAGTCTCTTTACATTTCCCCAGAAGTAAAATAAACAGATGAGGGATGCTGATATGTCTTATATGTAACTATATATAACCGGTAGTACACATCTGGACTATATTTAAGTGTTTCATCACATGCTCAGTCCTTACATTTTACCAAATCATCTAAGCCAGATTCTGTGCCAAATACCAAAATTCTGTCAACATCATGTTCTCCACTATCAAATAGCAAAACATCTTCAGAATTTTAAAGAAACTATACTTACCAGGAATCACATAACCACTTCTTTTGGGGGGATAAGAAGAGCTCGATTATTCTTTTCTCTCCAACTTGTAATATTGCATGATCTTGGTAAAGATGGCATTAAAGAACAAGCTGTTGTATCTAAATTAGCTGAAGAATTGATAAATAATGCTCTCAGAGAGAGTTCTGAATTACTAGACGTCTCTTATATATTTGCCATAGCTTTGTAAACTTTTGGTTTTGATGGGTGGGAGGGATGACTGTGCTCACTGAAGGATTTGCAAAAACTGATATGTTATCATTTTCTAGTGCGATGGAACCAAAACTGTCAATCAACCAGTTATTTTGTCTTTTACAGAAAAATAGTCTTAAAGCCAATTAGTTATGTGACGAAACCGCTTGTGGCAAAGTATTCTATGGCTAAAATACCAAGAACCTATCTATCTGTGTGCCTATCTATCTACCTATCTATCATTATCTATCATCTATCATCTATCTATATCATCTTCAAAGAACTTATAGAAAAAAGACATTTATACCTACTGTCACCATTCTGATTTAACATTATTCTAGAAATTTGGAGTAAAGCAATAAGATCAAAAAAGAAACTTAGTCATAAGTTTCAGAAAAAAATTGCCAAGTATTATTACTAGCAGATGATATGCTTGTCTAGCAAGAAAATCAAAGAGACCCTCTTGCACCGTTGGTGGGAATGTAAATTGATACAGCCACTATGGAGAACAGTATGGAGGTTCCTTAAAAAACTAAAAATAGAACTACCATATGACCCAGCAATCCCACTACTGGGCATATACCCTGAGAAAACCATGATTCAAAAAGGCACATGTACCACAGTGTTCATTGCAACACTATTTATAATAGCCAGGACATGAAAGCAACCTAAGTGTCCATCGACAGATGAATGGGTAAAGAAGATGTGGCACATATATACAATGGAATATTACTCAGCCATAAAAAGGAATGAAATTGGGTCATTTGTAGAGACATGGATGGACTGTCATACAGAGTGAAGTAAGTCAGAAAGAGAAAAACAAATATCGTATATTAATGCTTAATGTGGAATCTAGAAAAATGGTACAGGTGAATCACTTTGCAAGACAGAAATAGAGACACAGATGTAGAGAACAAACGTATGGACACCAATGGGGGGGAAGTGAGGAGGGGGTGGTGGTGTGATGAATTGGGAGATTGGAATTGTTATATACACTAATATGCATAAAATAGATAACTAATAAGAACCTGCTGTATAAAAAATAGATTAAAATAAATTTTAAAAAATCAAAGAGGATCACTGAAACATTCTAAAATGTTTAAGTGAATTAAGCATACTGGTTAAAACAAATATACAAAGTCAACATTTTTCTAATATACGAGGACTAATCAGTTGAAAATAAAATGGGAAAGATCATATATTAGCAACTAAATAAATGAAATGATACCTATAAATAAATAAAAAATAAAATACCAAGGAATGAACTTCAAAAAGAAGTAGACTGAACTGTACAAAAATGTTCAAAATTCTGCCGTGGAACAAAAGAGATGATTTTAATGGGAGAGGCATAACACACTTCTTTACAGTAATCCATAATAAATATATCCTAATGTAAGCAAAAGGCTTTTTTTAGGAACCTTATTCAATTATGAAGTTTATTTCCAAGAAGAAATGAGATAAAAAAATTAAAAGAGTAATGAGAGAAAAGTCAATTATTTAGTTTAAAATATACTATCATTTTCTTATAATTTATTGTGATATTTGCACAGTATCACATAGATCAGTCTATCACAGTATAGAAAGCCCAAAATCTTGTCCAGGAGAAGAACTATGATGAATCTCGTTCATCACAAAAATAGCGTTTTAAAAGAGTGGAGAAAGAATGAATTATTTAATAAATGTCCTGGTATAGCTTGGCTCATTTGGAAAAACAAAAGAATCTATGACTCTAATATAAAAGACATGAACAGTAGGGCTTCCCTGGTGGCGCAGTGGTTGAGAGTCCGCCTGCCGATGCAGGGGACACGGGTTCGTGCCCCGGTCTGGGAAGATCCCACATGCCGCGGAGCGGCTGGGCCCGTGAGGCATGGCCGCTGAGCCTGCACGTCCAGAGTCCGTGCTCCGCAACGGGAGAGGCCGCAGCAGTGAGAGGCCTGCGTACCGCAAAAAAAAAAAAAAAAAAAAAAGAACAGTAATTATTGCTGAAATAAATGCACAGATATTAAAAATAATATTCAACCTTACAAGTACTGTCACAAAATATTGACAAATATTTATGTGTTCTCATGGGACTAGTCTTTGTAAACATAAAATCAAAAGCAAAAATCACAAGGAAAATGTGGATAATTTTAACTATATAAAAATGGAAAACTTTTTTTTTTTAAAAAGAGTAAATCACTGTTAAAAGGTATGTGATGATTAAATTAACAAGTGTTTTCTTAGATTTAAAATACAAGAGCCACAAAATAAAACATTTGGTCTTGAAATATTAAGATATCTTATGCTAACTATATTTGAAGAGAAAAATATATTGGAAATGCTTATATCTTGTTATACTACATAACATCATATTTTAATTAAATTCTCAGATTAAATTTCTGGCATCTCATTTTGAATGTTCCAAGTCACCTCTTCCAAATAACTACCATTTTTCATACACCCCAACTAGAAGAAAATTTCCGAATCTTCATTTATAAGGCAGAGGTTTCTCTTTGTATACTAAGTAGTTTATTTTTTCTCATACAGAGCACTATAATGATACCTCTGTGACAAAGCTGCTAGTTTTACTGTTCTGACCACCTTGACATCAATGGCAATGTCCCTGTCAATGGTATCTTTTGGATTCAGACTGTTAATCTCATCATTAGACATAGGTGAATAAAACAAAATACTTTTTAGCAGCTTTGGAATAAAAATAATAAATCCCATGACAGTAGGTTCCTATAATGAAACAGATCATGCATAGAAGACTTTGAAATTTGGTGATAAGGCAATAACAGCTTCTGTCAGATCCCGGTAACTTCATTTGACAGGCGTAATGTTTCTACTTTGTCTTCATTTAGGACAGCTTTGCTTCAGTGACTAGGAAACGTAACGATGAGTTGTAACAGCTAGCAGTTCAAACTACTTTTCCAACTGAATCTCGAGGTGAAGCTAACAGACTTGCAAATAGGGAAATTAATAGTTTTTCAGAAGCTCCCACATGAAATCACACAACTATGATATTTTTAAAAATGTAGATGTGTAATGATAGTTGAAATCATTATGGGAAATAGTATTGAATATTAGGAATAAATTTAAGTAAGAGTGACTCAATGCAACAGAGGTTTTTATTTGGACATGTTTCTCAAAAGCCATGCTTTATGCTACAATGGTTTTATTTAGCAATGAGTTTGGGTTTCAAGTCAAGCAAGCCTTTGTAGATTTCAAGGATTGAGGCTGAGCATTCAGAGGTCTACACTGAAGAAATGTTACTGGAGAAAATTAAGGTGTTATATTGGCCTAATTATAGAGAGATATCACCATATTATATTCTTTTAATGAATCTCTAAGCATTCAGAGAAATATAAGGTGAGAAATATAAGGTGATAAATCGAGCGAGGATTCAGGAGGTGTGGGCTCTGAGTCCTCCTTTGCCAGCTGCTAACTGTGTGACCTTCGAAAATTTAATTCACTTATTTGGGTTAGGATTGTCTCATCTGTAAAATGAAGAATTGGATGTCATTTATATTGGGGTGCCTTCCATGAGAGGTCACTCTGAACTTTCACTGAATGTTAAAGGGATAATTTTTCTCAATACCATCAGAGTAAAACAGGGTGAAGATTTCTAAACACAAGCTGTATGAAGATTTCTAAACACAAGCTGTATGAAGATTTCTAAACACAAGCTGTATGCCATGTATGCAAATGGGGTAATTTCTGGTCAAAATGTGACTAGGAAAAAGTCTGTTAGAATGGACTGTCAATGGAGGCCGTATGAAGTATAATAAGCTTACTTGCAGTGATTTCTCTGCATCTGAATAGAAAAATACAAATGTCTGTATTTTTCTCTTTCCTCAAGATAAGATTCATTAATGTGCTATATTCAAAAGATGCACAAATTCAACTCCAGTCTGGTAAAAGGCTTGGAGTTATTTCTGAAAAATCAGTAAAAGAGAATATATAGCTCACAAAACAGAGAAAAGCTCCTAAAATTTACTGTTTAGGTATTACCATCTACCTCCAAAGTCTATACACATGGCAGCTAATAAAATCATTCTACCTCCTCATGTCTCAGATAATCTTGACTTCACTTCTCCACTCTATCTAGCCAGGATCTTCTTCCATTTGGAATATGTATTTTCTAAAAAAAATTCCATCTTTTCTGTTTATGCTCAGACTGAGGGAAGAAATAAGGCAGGCTGAAGTGAAAAAACAACATTAAAGGTTTTTAAAGCACCAATTGTATCTAGTCATTTTACCTGACATAATTGTATTTCAGCCTCCCAATCAACCCATAATACAGGTATTATCATTATTCAAATATTAAATATAAGGTAACTGATTCTGAAAGAGGATTGAAAAACTTTCCTACATTTAATAGTTTTTAAAAGGATAGTTTTGGAATTGGAACTCATCAATTCTTGTTGTATGAATTTAAAAGGAAAAGATTTTGATTATATATATTTATTTCACATAGTAAATTGGTACAAGACTTGACTTTTTTAACACTAATTTTCTGAATAGTTTCAAGTAAAAATCTGAATTTAATAATTTTTGTTAGATATGGATATGAACATATATTTGTATTAGTACATATTTACGTACACGTATTAACAGATAAATATTTCAAGTGACAGTTATCTGAAAAAAGATAAAAGAAAAAATTATCAGTGCACACAATCAAAGCATACTTTGATATTTCCGTAAAGAAGGATTAGCCTGCAAAGAAAAAGAAGGAATAATGAGAGGTTGGAGAAAAGCAGAGTAGTGTGGTCTCATGGACAACAATTCTAAAGAAACTTCCTTTAGGGATAATTTGTGATTTTTGAAACTTCTGAACACTTGCATGTATCAAAATATCTATATTTTCACCTCAAAACATGAATTGTAGACAGAACTGATTTTAGAAATCTAGGCTGAATATTGCCTTCCCTCAGACCTTTGAAGGCTTTCCTTATGGTCTTCTAGTTTCCAGTGTAGGCACTGAAAAGTCAAAGGCCACTGTGATTTTTATTCCATTTTACAGAACTGATTTTTGGAGACTAGAAACTTTAGAATTTATTCATTATCACTGGGGTTCAGAAATTTTTCCAGTTTCATCTTTTAGGTGAAGGAAAGTCTTTATTATTAATCCTTTTTAGCACGTATTGGGCACTTTCAATGAATAAAGTCATTTCTTTCAATTCTGAGAGTTTTTTGATTTTTTTTTTTTTGGTATTTCTCCCACTCTTAATTTTCTTTCCTCTTTCTGGAATTCTTAATATTGGCTGTAGAAACTCCTAGACAATTTCTCTAATTTTAAAACTATTTTCTCCTGTTTTACATCACTTACCTTTTGCTTTTTTTCTTTTTTAACATCTTTATTGGAGTATAATTGCTTTACAATGGTGTGTTAGTTTCTGCTTTACAACAAAATGAATCAGTTATATATATACATATGTTCCCATATCTCTTCCCTCTTGCGTCTCCCTCCCTCTCACCCTCCCTATCCCACCCCTCCAGGTGGTCACAAAGCACAGAGCTGATCTCCCTGTGCTATGCGGCTGCTTCCCACTAGCTACCTTACGTTTGGTAGTATATATATGTCCAGGCCTCTCTCTCGCTTTGTCACAGCTTACCCTTCCCCCTCCCCATATCCTCAAGTCCATTCTCTAGTAGGTCTGTGTCCTTATTCCTGTCTTACCCCTAGGTTCTTCATGACATTTTTTTCCTTAAATTCCATACATATGTGTTAGCATACGGTATTTGTCTCTCTCTTTCTGACTTACTTTACTCTGTATGACAGACTCTAGGTCTATCCACCTCATTACAAATCGCTCAATTTCGTTTCTTTTCATGGCTGAGTAATATTCCATTGTATATATATGCCACATCTTCTTTATCCATTCATCCAATGATGGACACTTAGGTTGTTTCCATCTCCGGACTATTGTAAATAGAGCTGCAATGAACATTTTGGTACATGACTCTTTTTGAATTTTGGTTTTCTCAGGGTATATGCCCAGTAGTGGGATTGCTGGGTCATATGGTAGTTCTATTTGTAGTTTTTTAAGGAAACTCCATACTGTTCTCCACAGTGGCTGTATCAATTCACATTCCCAGCAACAGTGCAAGAGGGTTCCCTTTTCTCCACACCCTCTCCAGCATTTATTGTTTCCAGATTTTTTGATGATGGCCATTCTGACTGGTGTGAGACGATATCTCATTGTAGTTTTGATTTGCATTTCTCTAATGATTAGTGATGTTCAGCATTCTTTCATGTGTTTTGTTGGCAGTCTGTATCTTTTCTTTGGAGAAATGTCTATTTAGGTCTCCTGCCCATTTTTGGATTGGGTTGTTTGTTTTCTTGTTATTGAGCTGCATGAGCTGCTTGTAAATTTTGGAGATTAATCCTTTGTCGGTTGCTTCATTTGCAAATATTTTCTCCCATTCTGAGGGTTGTCTTTTGGTCTTGTTTATGGTTTCCTTTGCTGTGCAAAAGATTTGAAGTTTCATTACGTCCCATTTATTTATTTTTGTTTTTATTTCCATTTCTCTAGGAGGTGGGTCAAAAAGGATCTTGCTGTGATTTATGTCATAGAGTGTCCTGGCTATATTTTCCTCTAAGAGTTTGATAGTTTCTGGCCTTACATTTAGGTCTTTAATCCATTTTGAGCTTATTTTTGTGTATGGTGTTAGGGAGTGATCTAGTCTTCTACTTTTACATGTACCTGTCCAGTTTTCCCAGCACCACTTATTGAACAGGCTGTCCTTTCTCCACTGTACATTCCTGCCTCCTTTATCAAAGATAAGGTGACCATATGTGCGTGGGTTTATCTCTGGGCTTTCTATCCTGTTCCACTGAGCTATATTTATGTTTTTCTGCCAGTACCATACTGTCTTGATTACTGTAGCTTTGTAGTAGAGTCTGAAGTCAGGGAGCCTGATTCCTCCAGCTCCATGTTTTGTTCTCAAGATTGCTTTGGCTATTCGGGGTCTTTTGTGTTTCCATACAAACTGTGAAATTTTTTTTCTAGTTCTGTGAAAAATGCCAGTGGTAGTTTGATAGGGATTGCATTGAATCTGTAGATTGCTTTGGGTAGTAGAGTCATTTTCACAATGTTGATTCTTCCAATCCAAGAACATGGTATATCTCTCCATCTATTTTCATCATCTTTAATTTCTTTCATCAGTGTCTTATAATTTTCTGCATACAGTTCTTTTGTCTCCTTAGGTAGGTTTATTCCTAGATATTTTATTCTTTTTGTTGCAATGGTAAATGGGAGTGTTTTCTTGATTTCACTTTCAGATTTTTCATCATTAGTGTATAGGAATGTCAGAGATTTCTGTGCATTAATTTTGTATCCTGATACTTTACCAAATTCATTGATAGCTCTACTAGTTTTCTGGTAGCATCTTTAGGATTCTCTATGTATAGTATCATGTCATCTGCAAACAGTGACAGCTTTACTTCTTCTTTTCCGATTTGGATTCCTTTTATTTCCTTTTATTCTCTGATTTCTGTGGCTAAAACTTCCAAAACTATGTTGAATAAGAGTGGTGAGAGTGGGCAACCTTGTCTTGTTCCTGATCTTAGTGGAAATGCTTTCAGTTTTTCACCATTGAGGACAATGTTGGCTGTGGGTTTGTCATATATGGCCTTTATTATGTTGAGGAAAGTTCCCTCTATGCCTACTTTCTGCAGGGTTTTTATCATAAATGGGTGTTGAATTTTGTCAAAAGCTTTCCCTGCATCTATTGAGATGCTCATATAGTTTTTCTCCTTCAGTTTGTGAATATGGTGTATCATGTTGATAGATTTGCATATGTTGAAGAATCCTTGCATTCCTGGAATAAACCCCACTTGATCATGGTGTATGATCCTTTTAATGTGATGTTGGATTCTGTTTGCTAGTATTTTGTTGAGGATTTTTGCATCTATGTTCATCAGTGATATTGGCCTGTAGTTTTCTTTCTTTGTGACATCCTTGTCTGGTTTTGGTATCAGGGTGATGGTGGCCTCGTAGAATGAGTTTGGGAGTGTTCCTCCCTCTGCTATATTTTGGAAGAGTTTGAGAAGGATAGGTGTTAGCTCTTCTCTACATGTTTGATAGAATTCGCCTGTGAAGCCATCTGGTCCTGGGCTTTTGTTTGTTGGAAGCTTTTTAATCACAGTTTCAATTTCAGTGCTTGTGATTGGTCTGTTCATATTTGCTATTTCTTCCTGATTCAGTCTTGGCACGTTGTGTGTTTCTAAGAATTTGTCCATTGTTCGAGTTTGTCCATTTTATTGGCATAGAGTTGCTTGTAGTAATCTCTCATGATCTTTTGTATTTCTGCAGTGTCAGTTGTTACTTCTCGTTTTTCATTTCTAATTCTATTGATTTGAGTCTTCTCCCTCTTTTTCTTGATGAGTCTGGCTAGTGGTTTATCAATTTTGTTTATCTTCACATAGAACCAGCTTTTATTTTTATTGATCTTTGCTATCGTTTCCTTCATTTCTTTTTCATTTATTTCTGATCTGATTTTTATGATTTGTTTCCTTCTGCTAACTTTGGGGATTTTTTGTTCTTCTTTCTCTAATTGCTTTAGGTGCAAGGTTAGGTTGTTTATTCGAGATTTTTCCTGTTTCTTAAGGTAGGATTGTATTGCTATAAACTTCCCCCTTAGAACTGCTTTTGCTGCATCCCATAGATTTTGGGTCGTGGTGTCTCCATTGTCATTTGTTTCTAGGTATTTTTTGATTTCTTCTTTGATTTCTTCAGTGATCACTTCGTTATTAAGTAGTGTATTGTTTAGCCTCCATTTTTTACAGACCTTTTCCTGTAATTGATATCTAGTCTCATAGCATTGTGGTCGGAAAAGATACTTGATACAATTTCAATTTTCTTAAATTTACCAAGGCTTGATTTGTAACCCAAGATATGATCTATCTTGGAGAATGTTCCATGAGCACTTGAGAAAAATGTGTATTCTGTTGTTTTTGGATGGAATGTCCTATAAATATCAATTAAGTCCATCTTGTTTAATGTATCATTTAAAGCTTGCGTTTCCTTATTTATTTTCATTTTCGATGATCTGTCCATGGGTGAAAGTGGGGTGTTAAAATCCCCTACTATGAATGTGTTACTGTTGATTTCCCCTTTTATGGCTGTTAGTATTTGCCTTATGCATTGTGGTGCTCCTATGTTGGGTGCATAAATATTTACAATTGTTATATCTTCTTCTTAGATCAATCCCTTCATCATTATGTAGTGTCCTTCTTTGTCTCTTCTAATAGTCTTTATTTTTAAGTCTATTTTGTCTGATATGAGAGTTGCTACTCCAGCTTTCTTTTGGTTTCCATTTGCATGAAATATCTTTTTCTATCCCCTTACTTTCAGTCTGTATGTGTCTCTAGGTCTGAAGTGGGTCTCTTGTAGACAGTAAGTATATGGGTCTTGTTTTTGTATCCATTCAGCCAATCTGTGTCTTTTGGTGGGAGCATTTAGTCCTTTTACATTTAAGGTAATTATCGATATGTATGTTCCTATTCCCATTTTCTTAATTGTTTTGGGTTCATTGTTGTAGGTCTTTTCCTTCTCTTGTGTTTCTTGCCTAGAGAAGTTCCTTTAGCAGTTGTTGTAAAGCTGGTTTGGTGGTGCTGAACTCTCTCAGTTTTTGCTTGTCTGTAAAGGTTTTAATTTCTCCATCAAATGTGAACGAGATCCTTGCTGGGTAATGTTGGTTGCAGGTTTTTCTCCTTCATCACTTTAAATATGTCCTGCCAGTCCCTTCTGGCTTGCAGAGTTTCTGCTGAAAGATCAGCTGTTACTATTATGGGGATTCCCTTGTGTGTTATTTGTTGTTTTTCCCTTGCTGCTTTTAATATGTTTTCTTTGTATTTAATTTTTGACAGTTTGATTAATATGTGTCTTGCTGTATTTCTCCTTGGATTTATACTGTATGGGACTCTTTGTGCTTCCTGGACTTGATTAACTTTTTCCTTTCCCATATTAGGGAAGTTTTCAACTATAATCTCTTCAAATATTTTTTCAGTCCCTTTCTTTTTCTCTTCTTCTTCTGCAACCCCTATAATTCGAATGTTGGTGATTTTAATGTTGTCCCAGAGGTTTCTGAGACTGTCCTCAGTTCTTTTCATTCTGTTTTCTTTATTCTGCTCTGCAGTAGTTATTTCCACTATTTTATGTTCCAGGTCACTTATCCATTCTTCTGCCTCAGGTATTCTGCTATTGATCCCATCTAGAGTATTTTTCATTTCATTTATTGTGTTGTTCATCGTTGTTTGTTTCATCTTTAGTTCTTCTAGGTCCTTGTTAAATGTTTCTTGCATTTTGTGTATTCTATTTCCAAGATTTTGGATCATCTTTACTATCATTATTCTGAATTCTTTTTCAGGTAGACTGCCTATTTCCTGTTCATTTGTTAGGTCTCGTGGGTTTTTATCTTGCTCCTTCATCTGCTGTGTGTTTTTTTGTCTTCTCATTTTGCTTATCTTACTGTGTTTGGGGTCTCCTTTTTGCAGGCTGCAGGTTCGTAGTTCCTGTTGTGTTTGGTGTCTGTCCCCAGTGGATAAGTTTGGTTCAGTGGGTTGTGTAGGCTTCCTGGTGGAGGGGCTAGTGCCTGTGTTCTGGTGGATGAGGCTGGATCTTGTCTTTCTGGTGGGCAGGTCCACGTCTGTTGGTGTGTTTTGGGGTGTCTGTGGCCTTATTATGATTTTAGGCAGCCTCTGTGCTAATGGGTAGGGTTGTGTTCCTGTCTTGCTAGTTGTTTGGCATAGGATGTCCAGCACTGTAGCTTCCTGGTCGTTGAGTGAAGCTGGGTGCTGGTGTTGAGATGGAGATCTCTGGGAGATTTTTGCCATTTGATATTATGTGGAGCTGGGAGGTCTCTTGTGGACCAGTGTCCTGAAGTTGGCTCTCCCACCTCAGAGGCACAGCACTGACTCCTAGCTTCAGCACCAAGAGCCTTTCATGCACACAGCTCACAATAAAAGGGAGAAAAAGTAGGAAGAAAGAATTTGTAGAAAGTAGAAAGAAAGAAAGGAGGGAGGGAGGGAGGGAGGGAGGAAGGAAGGAAGGAGGGAAGGAAGGAAAAAAGAAAGAAAGAAAGAAGATAAAGTAAAATAAAGTAAGATAAAATATAATAGTTATTAAAATAAAAAATAATTATTAAGAGAAAAAAAACCAAAAATGGATGGATAGAACCCTAGGACAAATGGTGGAAGCAAAGCTATACAGACAAAATCTCACACTGAAGCATACACATACACACTCACAAAAAGAGGAAAAGGGGAAAAAAAATCATAAATCTTGCTCTCAAAATTCACCTCCTTAATTTGGGATGATTAGTTGTCTATTCATGTATTCCACAGATGCAGGGTACATCAAGTTGATTGTGGAGCTTTAATCCGCTGCTTCTGAGGCTGCTGGGAGAGATTTCCCTTTCTCTTCTTTGTTCTCACAGCTCCCAGGGGCTCAGCTTTGGATTTGGCCCCGCCTCTGCTTGTAGGTCGCCGGAGGGCGTCTGTTCTTCGCTCAGACAGGACGGGGTTAAAGGAGCCACTGATTCCGGGACTGTGGCTCATTCAGGCCGCGGGGGAGGGAGGGGCACGGAGTGCGGGGGCGGGCCTGCGGCGGCAGAGGCCGGCGTGACGTTGCACCAGCCTGAGGCGCGCCGTGTTCTCCGGGGAAGTTGTCCGTGGACCCCGGGACCCTGGCAGTGGCGGGCTGCACAGGCTCCCCGGAAGGGGGGTGTGAATAGTGACCTGTGCTCGCACACAGGCTTCTTGGTGGCGGCAGCAGCAGCCTTAGCGTCTCATGCCCGTCTCTGGGGTCCGCGCTTTTAGCCGCGGCTCGCGCCCGTCTCTGGAGCTCCTTTAAGCAGCGTTTTTAATCCCCTCCAGGTACGTGGGGGGTTTCTTGCCTTTTGGGAGGTCTGAGGTCTTTTGCCAGTGTTCAGTAGGTGTTCTGTAGGAGTTGTTCCACGTGTAAATGTATTTCTGGTGTATCTCTGGGGAGGAAGATGATCTCCGTGTCTTACTCTTCCGCCATCTTCCCGGAAGCCCCCTTTTGCTTTAATGTTATGGAAATTATTTAAATGTTATCTTGCAGACATCCAAACTTTCTAAAGAATTTGTGTGTGTATAATGTATACACGTATACATATTATACAATATATATTTTAATTTTCATATATCTTATTATTAATTTCCTAGAGCCCTTTCTTGTTTTTCTTTTCCATATGCTTTTTCATTTTTTATTACTTTCTGTGAAGAAAGTTCTCTATTTATCCCTTTAGATTAATTTTACACCCCCCTTCTGCTTTGTGCCGCCAGCTGATCACTGTGGACTGATGGGTACGGATTGCCTCTCTAGGGCTTCCTTGTCTGGCTTCTGGTTGGGGTTTGTCCATAGAGTCTGGCCCCATTTCCAGTAGGGCCTTTGCTTTCTTTACAGTGCTTGGTTTCCCTGAGCTGGGGCTTCTCTGCTTCCAGTTCTCTACGAATTAAACCTGTAGTCTACTGGGTGGAGGAGAAAGGTGCTGAATCTGGGAGAAGACTGAGGGTCTCATTGCCCCTCATATAGACTTTTAAATACTCCTCCTATTTTCAACTCCTGCTTCATGCTGCCTTCCACAGTGCATTGTACGTGCAGTTCCTCAGCCCTTCCAGAGTAGACTGACCTGCTTTTCATGGCATCTGCAGGCATTCAGTTATCAATTTTATCAGATAAAGCTGCTTCACACATTCTAAAATTATACTGATACCTTTCGGGTCTTCTTGCCCATTGTCTTGGTGTGTGTTCATATTTAAAAAATATTTCTGCCATTGTTATGACATAATTTTATTAGAAGGAATTTAAATTCCTGGCAGCAATCTGAATACAGCAAACTTCTTCTTAAATATGTATGAATTTGTTTGAGGGTGGTGGCAGAGATTATTGTCTCTAATAATTGAATGTCCTTTAAACTAATCTCCTTAAGAGACTTTATGTCTTCCACGGGGATGGAGAGTTAAAAGAGAAATTCTAAACAGCTCCTCAAAAAAGTATCAGTTTTGGGGTGTTGTCCTCCCCAGGACTCCTAAGAAGTATTCTAGATAAAACAAACTTTTGTCACGTAAACATAATATCAAGTATATCTTTGCTCAAAAGATATGCTTAGGTTTTTTGACAGCACATTTAATAGTTCACTTTTATCAAATGCAATGAGAAACAATGTCAAGAACATTAAGAATCTAGAAGTGAATTAAACGCACACATGCACGTTTCTGACACAACGATTTGTTTTGCTAAATTTTCTTTTGGGCGCTTCACATTGCTATGAGATTATACTTATTATATTTATACACTTCAAACTATTAGAATACATACAGACAATGCTGGAGGCTCTTCCAAAATACAGAGAGTAATTATTTTCCAAAAATATAAGTTCTATAACGGGACATGTAAACATGAATCCAGGAATAAAAGAAAAACATATCCTGCCTTATATCTAAGCTTTTTCTTAATCTTTAAATAAAATTCCATCAATAACGACTTTTCGTATGAAACAATTTTGTATCATACCTTTATTAATTAAAATTTATAGCCCATGTTTAATTTCAGCTTAACTCTAACTTGCTATCTGCCAATTTGGAAAGTTTTTAACATAAAAGAAATTGTTAGGCAGTTTAATCTTGAAATGCCTTAATGGCCCTAAGTTGGTTTTCTTTATGTGATCTTAAAGTAATATTAAAAAATCATTTGGAAATAAAATGTTTATACAGTTAATATGATACTTAAAGACATATCTCCACTGATAACTTGTTACTGCATCTTATTGATGGAGACAATTTTTGTTAGAACATAGACTTGATAATGCAAGATTTTTTTTCAATTAACTAAAATAGGAG
Source organism: Pseudorca crassidens (assembly GCF_039906515.1). NCBI lineage: Eukaryota > Metazoa > Chordata > Mammalia > Artiodactyla > Delphinidae > Pseudorca > Pseudorca crassidens. Next base: position 26,313,500 of record NC_090300.1, read on the forward strand.
CTAAACTGAGGATGTATCATTAATACATTTATCATTACTATATATTCAAAATGTAGACTATATTAAATACGAATATTAATGTTTGTGAATAATCATGCATTTTATGCAGGGAATATAGTTCATTCCCTGAGAAATATAAATTCCCAATGGGCAGACATGTGTTCTGGAGAATGATTGATAAGTATTGCTTTAAGGAAAACATTTTTTCTGAGAAAAAAATATTTTTTCAAACATGGTTATGAAATAGCCCATAGGGTCTACATATTTTTATTGAAAGTATTCTGGAAGAATTATTTTACTCACTTTGTCACCTCATTTTAAAGAAAAATTGAGATAGTAGATCTTTTTCCAACTTGATCGTGTGTGTGTGTGTGTGTGTGTTTACCTTTTTTTTTTTTTAAGTAATTTTACCACATGACTATATCTTGCCACTCTGCTGAGTTATTATGTAAGTTTTGGAAAGACTACTAAGTCCAAACATGGAAAATCTAAAAAAAGTGAATAATTAACTTTCTGTGTTCTCTTAATGCCTATATTTATAAAGAAAAGTCTTGTTTCTTAGATTATTCAGGCTTACTTGAAGAATTAGGCTGAGAAATTTTTGTAATTCATGATGAACTGAACACTTAAAATTATCTAAAATGAAGTTTTCACATTAAAAGTAATACCCTATGTTTACCTGTTGCTCCTCTCTGAATTATCATCATACTCTTATTAGAAACTAAATAATTTATAAAAGACACTGGAAGAAAGACTAAAATATTTGCATAATATTAATCGTAATATTTCTGCCTATTCCACTTCCTGATGCCAAATACTTCTTTTACAGCTAATGGCAGTGTTTTGAGTAAGTGCCACTGAGCTGAGGCTTACTTTGCTCTTTTACCTTCTGTTTCACATCCACACTTTCCTTCCAGCACTGCTTACGTCAACCCTGTAGACTTGACAGTTTTAAAATAAATGTTTTTCTCTGAATATAATAAAATATATTATGTGAAAATGCAGTTATATTTTAGTGTAATTCAGTATACACTAATATACTATGTACGTCTGCATCTTTATTCCTGTCCTGCCCCTAGGTTCTTCAGAACCATTTTTTTTTTTTTAGATTCCATATATATGTTTTAGCATAAGGTATTTATTTTTCTCTTTCTGACTTACTTCACTCTGTATGACAGACTCTAGGTCCATCCACCTCACTACAAATAACTCAATTTCATTTATTTTTATGGCTGAGTAATATTCCATTGTATTTATGTGCCACATCTTCTTTATCCATTCATCTGTGGATGGACACTTAGTTTGCTTCCATGTCCTGGCTATTGTAAATAGAGCTGCAATGAACATTGTGGTACGTGACTCTTTTTGAATTATGGTTCTCTCAGGGTATATGCCCAGTAGTGGGATTGTTGGGTGATATGGTAGTTCTATTTGTAGTTTTTTAAGGAACCTCCTTACTGTTCTCCATAGTGGCTGTATCAATTTACATTCCCACCAACAGTGCAAGAGGGTTCCCTTTTCTTCACACCCTCTCCAGCATTTATTATTTGTAGATTTTTTAATGATGCCCATTCTGACTGGTGTGAGGTGATACCTCATTGCTGTTTTGATTTGCATTTCTATGATGATTAGTGATGTTGAGCATCCTTTCATGTGTTCATTGGCAATCTGTATATCTTCTTTGGAGAAATGTCTATTTAGGTCTTCTGCCATTTTTGATGCGGGGAGTGGGAAGGGTAAGCTGGGACAAAGAGAGTGACATGGACGTATATACACTACCAAATGTAAAATAGATAGCTAGTGGGAAGAAGCCACATAGCACAGGGAGATCAGCTCGGTGCTTTGTGACCACCTAGAGGGGTGAGATAGGGAGGGTGGGAGGGAGACGAAAGTGGGAGGAGATATGGGGATGTATGTATTCACTTTGTTATAAAGCAGAAGCTACCACACCATTGTAAAGCAATTATACTCTAATAAAGATGTTAAAAATATATATATCATGTAATGCTGCTGTTATATTTTTAATACGAAAATAATACCTTGACTTAATCTAATCCATCACCAAGTCCTATTGATTCTACCTTTGAAGTATATCTTGAACTTGTATGCTGTTTTCTAACCACTTTACTCCTACTTGAGACTAGCTCTTATCAACCAGACTTTATCAATGATCTCCATGTTGGTCTTGTTTTAATTCTCCTCATCTTCCAAGCTACCCTCTATGATAATCTGTGTAACACAGATATCTAATCAGATCTTTTCAATGGCTCTATGCCTTTTAAAATGAAGTTAATACTCATTAGATTACATATTAAAAATTTACATTTGGAGATTTCCCTGGTGATCCAGTGGTTAAGATATCGCCTTCCAATGCAGGCTTTGATCCCTGGTTGGGGAGCTAAGATCCCACATGCCTTGTGGTCAAAAAACCAAAACATAAAACAGAAGCAATATTGTAACAAATTCAGTAAAGACTTTAAAAATGGTCCATATCAAAAAAAAATCTTAAAAATATTTTCCATCTCAACCTTGGCATTGTGTTTTTCTTGAGTGTCATCAGTTTTACTTCTCTATATTCTTCATCCACATAAATTTAATTTGTACCTAAATTTTTGAAATTATCCTTCTACAGTCTTCTGCCTTACCAAGTACTTCTCATCTTTTATGACTTCAGCTCAAGGTTAACTTTTTCCTGTGGTGTCATCTGTTGACCTTTCCCCGCCCCCAAAACTCTCTCATGAAATAGTGAAAGGTTGCCCCTCATCTAATGCTGTCATACACCCTACTATCTCAATTATAGCACTTATTATACTGTACTGACATTAGTTGGTTTGCTTGTCTTTCTATATCACCAAAAAATGATTAGCTTCTTAAGATCAGAGATGAAATATAATTCATTATTTATTGTTAGCACTTATATCTGATAAATTTCAATTGTTCTATAAATGTTTAAATGAATGAATTGATTCGATAGACTTTTCTGAGAAAATATAGTCATTTACACAATACATTTCTACTGTTTTAAATATGTCCAGTAAATGAGCCTGTAAGAGATTAAACTGCAATAGGAGTGATGGTCAAGAAATGTACCATAGAAAACAAAAAAGATTTATTTATTAGAGAATTGACCTATATAAACACTCATGATAAATGATTATAGCCAACACTTATAAGTAACGTAAAATGTGCTAGGTACTGTTTTAAGTGTTTATATATATATTTACTCATTAATTCCTAAAAAAGAATCCTATGAAATAGATACTTTTATGATCCTTTTTTGAAGGTAAAGAAATAGAGGCCCGAAGAGGTTAAGTAATTTGCTCAAAGTCACAGCTAATAAGTAGCAATTGCAGGATAAAGCCTATGATTTCCACGGAAGCTGTGTGTATTTTTACTATCTCTATCTAAATTAAGAACATACCCCACAATTCAGGGAATTCAAAACAGAACATTTTATTTCAGTTGGTTAACATTCATGGGTCAGAAATCCAGGTGGTGCTCTTCTGGGCAGTTCTGCTTTCTGTGGCTTTGACTAGAGTCATTTACTCTACACTACTCAGCTGGTAGTTCAGCCATGCTGGCAGGTCCAAGAGGGTTCATGGTTCGATCAACCTTCATGTGGCTTCTCTCTGTTCGTGCACCATAGTTCTTTCATGATTGTTGGACTTCTTACATGGAAGTGAGCTTTCAAGCAAGCAAAAGCTTGAAAAAAAGAAACTGAAAAAAGAATTATCTCACATATATGTGTTCATATATATTATGTAGAGAATTTACACAGATTCATATAGACATATATTTATACATATATTATACATGTTAGTCATGTACCTATCTATATACATAATTGTATATATTTAGTTATTTTTAAAGTTTTATACACATCTCTATTTACTATATATACACATATATATGGTACTGCTATATTTAAAAATGTGAAGTTGGCTTCAGTTTTGTATTTAGAGACATTAAATATATTACTAGTATGAATATTGTATGACCTTAAAGGTTTTTTCTTTCAGGGTTCAGTTGTTTAATTTTCAAATGTCTGCAAATCACGACGGGTTCATATTAATTTGCTAACAGTTCAATGTACAATATAAACGAATAACAGTCTTCAACAGTATTTCAAATGGTCTTCTTGATAATTTAAAACAAATATTTTGGACAACTTTTTCTCTTGTATGACTAAGTCATTATTATTTTTACATCGTTTAATGGTCAATCTACAACCTTTCTGGAGAGAAGGGAAAGTGACAACTCATCTTCTCACAGTTCACATGAGTTTGTGTTATTAGAGTTAATCTGAAGTTTCTTTGCAGAACTCTTTTTTTAAGGCACTGGTCCATTTTGTGAGGAATAATTTAAGACCACTTAACAGTACACTTAAAGCTAGTTAGCCAGGGGCACTGACTGCTACACATATCACTGTAGGCTAGAAATGATGCAAGGCACCTCGCTCAATATCTCTGTGTTCTGGAACTTTCACCCTTCCTTCACGGTAATTCACTGATAGTAAATAACATGTCACTAACATAAGGACTGAACTCAGAGAGGGGACCATACTGAGCCTCACATAAAATATTAGTAAGATTAATTATCTGCTTTATTTTTTGGTAAAAATAAATATAAAGGGTGATTTCTATTTTTGAAAAATAGCTACAATACTTCTTATCCCATATAAGCACCCAGAACCTTGTCATTCGCCCATCAGAATTTGTAGTCTATTCTTTCTTCTGTTGAGCCTAGCAAAGCACTGTAATTGCCTCAACTAATGGAGTGCTCAGGAATTGAGCTCAGGAAGGCAATCTAGGTTCCTCCTAGGGCTTGTTCTCTCTCTCTCTCTCTCTCTCTCTCTCAATCTCTCTCTCTCTCTTGCTTCTTTTTGATCCTACTCACCATGTCGGCAAGCCATGTGTATATATTCTTCTTGGCAGCCCCAGCCTAAGTCCTGCCTGACAACATTAACTGCCAGGTGTGTGAGTGAGGCTGGCACATGCCATCCTTTGAGCATCCCCAACTAATGCCATGTAGAGCAGAGACAAGCTGTCCCCATCCAGCTCTGCCTAAATTGCACATTCATGAGCTAAACAACTGATTGTTGTTTTACAGCACTAAGTTTGAGGTAGTCTGTAATGTTATACTTGTTAACATGAACAAGAAATTAATGTATTTTCCCCACTTTTCAATGGATTGCCTTGCACACAGCACTTTGAAGACAATTAACCCTGGTTATGACTAGAGGAATCAAAATTAATTGAGGTTTGGGGAAAAGGGTGAAAAATACTTTCTCCTGTCAAGATTATAAAACATGAGTGACTGTCTCAAGTGGTAGAAGTTCCCATGTACAAAAATATTACTTTGACCCCCAACTGTCATTCTGCCTGGGTGTCCATCATTATATTATGTCTTGGATAAATATAGTGTTATTCTGTTGAAATAAAGAGGCTAATGTATTAAACTGTTATCATATACAAATAAATTATTTTGTAACCTATTGTTTTTCACTGTGATAATAGGTGAATTGGAAAAAGGGAGGGATGCTTTTTAAAGGAGGGATTTATATGTGTGGTTATCTGGTGGGAAAGGATGGATTAGACATACAGAGTTGAGTTGATGCAACTCTGGTAACTTGTAGTGAAGACCAGAAATATCAAAGATGTGTATAAAAGCTTTGAAAGTAGCCCTGAGAGGCTCCAAAGACAAATTTTATTTCTTAGAAATTTTTGTGTCTGTTCAATGAGTTTTGATTTCAAACATTTTTTAGTTTACCTCTCTTATTCTGTCAGAGTTAGGAGCTCATTATTGTTCAATAAAAATTATAGCTATTATGGTATATATGATTTATAGGAGTATAGAAAGGCTTATGTCATTGTTTCCTTACTAGTTCAGGCAGGTTTGTGGGTCTTAGGACTTGGGTATGTCTCTGCCAATTAAAAAAAGCAGGTGGAGGTGAATATTACGAGGCAGTTACACAGTGTAGAGAATGAATACTGAATCCAAGAGGATATACATGTGGGCTGGAGGTCCCTGAGGCAGTGAATTATGATATGGATTACTCTGCAAATGGTGAAAATTTGAGAAATGTAAAAAATAATAGATTCTTTTACTCATGTTTAATTTGAAGCTGCAATGAACTGTTTCATCTGTGTTGTGTTAAATGTTCATTGCTGACATCTTTGCTACTGGTAGGTCTTGTTTTGGTAGTGAAATTATCAGTTCTTTGACACCGTGGCTGTTAAACCAAAAAATTCAATATACTCTCTCTATCCAAGTAAAAATTCATTTCATTGTAAATGTTGTATTCTTTCAGCATTGTAAACTCCTTCACTAAGTTTTTGCTGATGCTGAAATATGATTCCTAATAAATAAGGTGAATACTTTAGAAAAAATAGATTTTTCTCTTTCAGATCCTTTTTGACACTTAAATATATTTTATCATATATAAACACTATCTTATTATGTTAGCTAGACAATCCCTTTGTGGCAATTTAATATATAATGAGTTCACAATATAATATACTCTTAATGAAGTACAATTATATTAAGTTGGTCATAATTTGTGATTTTGCAATTATAAGTTATTTGTCTAGTGGATATTTTGATTATTTTTCTATCTCAAGTTTGTCAAAATGGTTAATTCAATGTCTCATGATAACAAATCCCAGTAATTCATAATGAAACCTCAGGTGGTGCAAATTTGCATTATAGCAACTCATTTAATTAAGGAGGTTCTATAGTTAGAAGAAACCCCCCCCAAGCTTTAATGACTTAATTTCTTTTTTTATATGTTCTTAGAATTCATTTTAGTGATGGTGGCAAAGTCTTAAAGAGATTTTTAAAAATAGATTTTAGTTTTTAGAGCAGTTTTAGGTTCAAAGAAAAATTGAATAAAGGGTACAGAGATTTCTCATATACCTTCTGCCCCCCACATGCACACCCTGCCTGACCATAAGCATCACCCACCAGAGTGTTTGTAACAGTCATGAACCTACTATGACATATCATTATCACCCAAAGTCCACAGTTCACTTTAAGGTTCTCTTTCAGTGTTGTATGCTCTATTAGCTTTGACAAGTATATAATGGCATGTATCTACTGTTATAGTGTCATACAGAATAGTTTCACTGTCCTAAAAATCCTGTGTTCCACCTATTTATTCCTTCCCCTTTCTTAACCCTTGGCAACCAATGATCTTTGACTCTCTCCATTGTTTTGTTTTTTCCAGAATGTCATATAGCTGGAATCATACAGTATGGAGGCTTTTTCCATTTGGCTTCTTTCACTTAGTAGAATGCATTTAAGATCTCTCCATGTCTTTTCATGGCTTGATAGCGTGTTTCCTTTTAGTACTGAGTAATATTTCATTTTCTGGATCTACTATTGTTTATTTTTCATTTACCTACTCAAGGACATCTTGATTGCTTCCCAGTTTTGGCAATTATGAAAAAGTTGCTATAACCACCTGTGTATAGGTTTTTGTGTGAACATAAGTTTTCAGTGACTTTGGGTAACAAAAAAGGGTCATGATTGCTGGACCATATGGTAAGAGTATGTTTCATTTTATAAAAAACTGTCTTCCAAAGTTGCTGTACTTTTTATTTTTATTTATTTATTTTTTTGCTGTACGCGGGCCTCTCACCGTTAATGGCCTCTTCCCTTGCGGAGCACAGGCTCCGGACGCACAGGCTCAGCGGCCATGGCTCACGGGCCCAGCCACTCCGTGGCATGTGGGATCCTCCCGGACCGGGGCACAAACCCGTGTCCCCCGCATCGGCAGGCAGACTCTCAACCACTGCGCCACCAGGGAAGCCCAAAGTGGCTGTACTATTTTGAATTCTCACCAGCAGTGAATGAGAGTTCCTGTTGCTCCATATCCTCACTAGACTTTGGTGCTGTTAGTGTTTTGGATTTTGACCATTCTAACAGTAGTGGTATCTTATTGTTGTGTTAATTTGCAATGCTTTAATAACATGATTTTGAGCATCTTTTCATATGCTTATTTGCCATCTGTTTATCTTCTTTGGTAAGGTGTTAGTTTAGATCTTTCGCTTATTTTAAAATCAGGTTGTTCATTTTCTTATTATTGAGTTTTAAGAGTTTTTTGTCTATTGGTATAATAATCTTTTATCAGATATGTCTTTTATAAATATTTTTTCCCAGTGACTTGTCTTCTCATTGTCTTGACTGTCTTTCACAGAAAAGTAGTTTATAATTTTCATGAAGTCCAGGTCATCAATTATGTTAACATTTTTAGATTGGAAAAACTGTCCCTCATAATTTCCTGTAAAACACATAACTATTAACAAGAAATTTTGTCCACATATACTTGGTTTACTTCCTTTAATGATGCTGCTTCTACACTCCTCTAGTTTATATTCAGTAATAACATTCTTTCATTTTTCTAAAAGCAAATATACAAGGTACATCCATGATGTGAGTTCTGTCTGTTGATAAGAGTATTCAGAATGAAAGCTGGCAGAGAGCTTTAGCTCAGCATATGATGTGAAGTGGTGGGATTTTAGTGTAGTTTTCTACATTCAGAAAAAATAGTATATCACTTAGAATTCAAATAGAGAAGCAGAACCAGTAGGGGATACACATTACAAGATGTTTTTCAAAGAATCGGTGTATCTGATTATGGGGCTGGCTAGGCAAGTCTGAAATGTGTAAAGCAGGCTGTCAGGAAGGTCAGGCTGAAGCTTTCAGGCATGGGCTGAAGCTGCTGTTTATAAGTGGAATTTCGTCCTCTTCGGGGAAACCTCAATTCTTCTCTTAAGATCTTTTCAATTTACTGAATCAGATCCACACAGATGAACAGCTTATTTAGGATAGTCTCATATATATGACATATTCAAAAAAATACAGAAAATATAAGTATTACAGTCCTCATTTCTGTAATTGGTCACATGGTCATAGATGTTTTTTTTAACTATTTGCTTTCACTGTCCATTCCATATTTCCTTTATCCTCAGCAAACACCTCAGATAATTGTGGTAATTTGTCTGGTGGTTTGACTAACCCTTTATTCCTGAAGGGTCTGGGACCTTAGTAGTCCTGAACTGACTTAGGTTGTAGTTTTACACTGACTCAGGTCACAAGATGATTGTACTAAGTGATGCCCTAAGGGATCTCCTATACTCCAGACATACTCTTCCTTACCTCTATCGTGGAGTGGCAGTCCAATTTCTCCGTGGTAATCAGGCTCAGTCACTCCAGCCAGTACATTAAACCCTTTCTTTGCCTCTGAATTAAAAGGCATGAGGAGTCCAAACTGACCTGGTTACAGTTTTAACTTCCAACTCAATCATTGTTGTGTCTCCTGGGAGAAGCATTCATTCGTTTAGAGCTAAGATCTTTATTTTTATTTTATTTTTATTTTTTTGCGGTACACGGGCCTCTCACTGCTGTGGCCTCTCCCGTTGCGGAGCACAGGCTCCGGACGCGCAGGCTCAGCGGCCATGGCTCACGGGCCCAGCCGCTCTGCGGCATGTGGGATCTTCCCGGACCGGGGCACGAACCCGTGTCCCCTGCATCGGCAGGCGGACTCTCAACCACTGCGCCACCAGGGAAGCCCGAGCTAAGATCTTTAGACCAGCAGGACCTAAGGTGACCAAGATGGAAAGCAAAAGTTTTCTGGTGGATCAACACTAGGAAGTAGATCACTAGTGGGCAATAATGAGCAGAGACACCTCCATTTCCACCGCTTAATTCCTAGACAACAAATCCTGGTTATGAGAAAAACACCATGTGTTGAAGGCTGATTTAGAACATATACCACATCCTGGAGGACATTACCCTAGCCCTGCAGTGTTTCCATATAGTTCACACTGTAACTGCGCCTTTAAAGGTTTTTTTTACAAGTCTGTCAAACCAGCTGCTTCAGGATGAACATGGTACGATCAGTGAATTCCATGAGCATAGGCCTATTGTTACATTTCATTTACTATTAGATGAGCTCCTTGACAAGAAGCGATGCTGTGGAATACCGCCATGGTGGACTAGACATGTTTCAATTCCATGGATGATCATTTTGGAAGAAAATTTCCTTATAGGTAAGACAAATCCATGTAGAGTAATATCTATTTCAGGAATTAAAAATTCCTGCCCTTCCATGATAGAAGCTGTCCAATATGATCAACCTGCCACCAGAGGCCTGGCTGGTCACCCCAGGGAATGATGCCATAATGGGGACTCAGTGTTGGTCTCTGCTACTGACAAATAGGCTGTATTACAGTGGCTGTAGCCAGGTCATCCTTGGTGAATGGAAGTTCATGTTGTCAAGCCTGTGTGTGACCTCCATCCTTTCCACCATATTTGCTTTGGCCATTCGCTCTTTGAGCAATGGCAGGGCAGGAATGGTTGGGGAAGTATCTGACTAGCCTCCGCAGACAGGTGATCCTAGTCACATGATTATTAAAATTCTTCTGTGCTGAAGTCATCCTTTTGTGAGCCTTCACCCGAGAGGTAAATATCTTCAAAGTTTTGGCTTTCAGAGTTATATATCCACATACCTCATCTCCAGACCTCCCGTCATCAATTTTCCAATCATTCCCTTCCGTATCCTTGAACCATCCATCCAAATAATTGGGTACAGCCCATGGACTTGAATAGACTTGTACCTCTGTCCATTTCTCCTTCCAGGTAAAATTAACAACCAGGTGTGTACTGCTCAAAGTTCTGCCCTATCCTTCGGTGCTGTCGCTGAAATGGGTAGTTGTGCACCTAAAAATGAAAATATTTCTGAATTTTCTGGTTTTGTTAGCCAATGTTTACATTTCTTAAGCAAGATTTTTTAAAGATCTTTTTTTCCCATTGCAATAAAAGGAGTAAGATCACAATTTTTCCTGATGTGACTTGAGTATTAAGCTTTTCTTAGTTAAACCTTCAGTACATAGGATGATCCCCTATCATTTATACCAAAATAACGTTTAGAGGAAAAGGTGGAACTGTTAACAATTACACAGGACCAAAAGATATAAATTGTGACTGTCCCTGGCAAGCCCAGAAGAATAGTTACACTAACCCTATTGCAAATATTGGACTAATTAACCTGACTCTACTGCTTCTAGTGAATGTGTAAAAAATGAGTGCAATGCCTTCTTAAGACCCTAGCTCTAAGCATGTGTAAGACCTGTACTATGTATGAGATATATTAAAAAAATAAATTGGAGAGGAGAAGCAGCAGGAAATAAAAGTGTGTTTGCTGTAGCGTTATTGCTCTCATTTAATTACTTTTTCTCCCTTTGATTTCCTGGCTTATTTCTTTTCTCACTTCATTAATTTTTCTCTTCATGCCTGACTAACCTGTCTGTTCTTGTCATTCACAGTGTACATTATAAGCTTGCTGGTGGCTATTATTTTTCGATAAATGCACATTTCAAATTTGACATTGGAAATCTGTGGAAAACAGGAGTAAATAATAGAAATTGTGTTTTGTGTAGTACTTTTCTGGAATTAGTGTATTGGGAATCCCTGTGTGATTAAAAATCTTAGAAAAACAAAGCTTGGGGAGTTATTAACACTTAGTGGAACATACTTTAAAATAATTTTTAAAAATTGCAGAGTAGGGTTTTAGAAAGAATGTATTGCCAAATATTTCTTGCTCCATTTCCTGAAATTATTCAAGGAAAAGCAAAATCTTTTGACCTTCTAACTTCTTAATTTTAAAAGGATTCTTTTAATACTGGTTCTTGATTGTAATTTTAAATTAGACCAATACTAAACGGATTGTTATTTTTCTTTATAATAGTAACTTAAGAGGCCAGGTTGTTTTCTTTACAATGATAACCTATGATCTTTCTCAGAGCTGGTCAGTAAAATAAAAATTAGAAAATGATTTATTCTTTCCATGGTGCTATATTATAGCAAATACTCTCCTGCTTCATAACTGTTCTTGAAAGTATCATTTCCAATGAAGGCATTTTAGAGAACACCTGGATTTAGGGATCATTTCAGCCACTGTGAAAATTGTCTTTAACCACTCATAATATATAATTATGATTGAAAATTGTATTTAAATGGATATCACTGTTTTTTGAATGATATAAACACTTATATTTTGAGTTTTATTAAGTTAACATAAGTTCTTAAGCACCTCTCTCTTCTACATGTATGGAAGTAAAATACAGTGTGAGTCTCTATTAGATTTCTCTTATTTTAATAAAAATGTTGTAACTCTTTGATCATTTAAATTAGCACAAGTTCATAAAGAGCCAGATTTTCTACACACAACTAAATGTTGAAGACTGGAAGAGTTAATGTGTTTTTACTACCATTATTGTTTTTAGTTATTATCAATATAATAGTGATGTAATCTTTGTAGACCACTTAAAAGTAACAGCAACAGCACATGAAGTTACAGAATGCACAAGTGAAGATTTTATTTTCCTCACTAGACCCCTTCCTAAGCCCAGTCTTCTGAGGCAAACATTGCCCAGAATTTTTCTTTATTTAGCTCTTCAAGTGGGTACATTATATATTTATATACTTATATCATTGTTTATGAATATATTAATTTTGAACAGGGTCTTTTGGCTCCTTGCATAATTGAGTTTCATTCTCCTCTCTCTTTTCCTCTAGTATTTTCTTAATTTTAGCAATGACATTTTTAGCTTCCCTACCAATTTCTCTTTAACTCAATTTGTTCTAGATATTCATTAATTTATATCATATATTTTTGTAATATATGTATATATTTATAAATCATTTATAATTTAATCATTTAATCTATATATATTAATCTATATTATATAATTAAGACAAATTTGATTGTTTGTTAATTAGACACAGAATTTACTGATTTCAAGCTGACTCTGCAATAATTTCTTATTTCTCTTTTTCCCCAACCTCTACTGCCAATCTCTGCTTTCCAATTTCTGTTTTTTATAGTTTTGTTTACACAGTTCAGGTTTATACCAGTTATAAATGATTCTTTAAATACGATGGCCCTCGATGTTTTATTGATAGGTTGATTCTAAAAATTGGAGAATATATATGTGTCATATTCTAGCATAATCTTCTTTAATTTTTTTCTAACATTTCCTGTCTTCTGATTCATATTTAGATGCGCCAAAAAAACCCCACACCATTCTTTTATTGAGATCTTGTTTTTTGTTTGGCTTTTTGTTTTGTTTTGTTTTACAGTAAGATATTTTGAGTCAGTTGAATGTCTGATTTTATTTTGACTTAAAATTTGGCCAACAGTTTTTCTAAGAATGGAGTTAATTCTTAATACTTCAACAGATTATTGTCATGTGGGGTGTAGGCTGGCTGTAAAAAATGTGATGACAGGCACTTTTCATTTTTTCTTTTCTTTCTCTCTTGGCTTTTATACTCATAGTTTTGAAAATTCAGAAAGATATGTCTAAATATTTGTGTTGTTTTAAAAATTTGCTGTATTGTTGGTACTGCCTTTCATTCTGGTGATCGTATTTTTTCTTATTAGCTCCTCTCATCCATTAATTATTCTTCTTTCTGAAATTGTATTATGCAGATGTTCTATCTCTTGGTTCTATCTCCATGTGTCTCTTTATGTTTCTCTTACACTTTTTATCTCTTGCTATGCACAGCTGCATGAAAACTTCTTTTTCTTTCATTAATAGACACCTCCAATTTCACTTGCTTCGCTAATTCAGATTAGTCCATCATTTTCATGTTGTTTGATTTCTTCTAGTGTCTGGTATTAGGATGGTCTGGTTTTATTTAAGACTCTAAGACTACAGTATTTGTAGCTGGTGTGGATTTTCTTTGCAATTGTGTTGATTTGTTTCCCTTGAATGGGGATGACTCATTTTGGAATCTTGGACAGACACACATCCCTGCATGAAAAGCAGGCAGGTAGACAGAGTTCCTCAAAATTTCCAAGTAAAGAAAAGTTAATATGCAGGTTACACTTCACTGATGCTGACATAGCTTAAATTTGGTTTGTCCTAGAAAAGATGAGGAACTAAGAAGACAAATTTTTCCCAGGCTTTGTCTTACAAAACAACTTGCCAATAGTTCAATGAAGAGGAGTGCAGGGAAACATGCATCCCTGGCAGTGACAGCAATGTGTGCAAAGGCATAGAGGCAAGGAGAATGTGGAACATGTATGGAGTTGAAGTACCTCAGTGTACAGGAGCAGGGGGTGTGTTCTAGAGTGTCCCACATAACTAGCTTCACGATGGAGCAGAGATTTCTAAACCACATTCAGCCTTTTCCTCCCCTTTTAAATGGACTTCAATTTTTAAGAGCAGTTTTAGGTTCAAAGAAAAACTGAGCAGAAAGTACAGAGAGTTCTCATATATACCCTGTCTCCATATGAGCACAGCCTCCCTACTGTCAACATCCCTCATTAGAGTGATGTTACAATTGACGAACCTACACTGACACATCATTATCATCTAAAGCCCATAGTTTACATTAGGGTTCGCTCGATGTTGAACAGTCTATGGGTTTTAAGAAGTATATAGCAACATGTATCCAGAATTGTAGTATCATACAAAATAGTTTCGTTATCCTAAAAATTTGCTTTGCTCTGGCTATTAACTTCTCCCTCCCCATAGCCCCTGCACTAATCTTTTTACTGTCTCAGTAGTTTTTTTTGTTTTGTTTTTTTTTTTATCTCAGTAGTTTTGTCTTCTCCAGAATATCATATATTTGGAATCATATTTTTTTTACATCTTTATTGGAGTATAATTGCTTTACAATGGTGTGTTAGTTTCTGCTTTATAACAAAGTGAATCAGTTATACATATACATATGTTCCCATATCTCTTCCCTCTTGCGTCTCCCTCCCTCCCACCCTCCCTATCCCAGAATCCTATGTTTTATATTGGCTTCTTTCACTTAATAATATGAGTAATATGTATTTATGGGTCCTCCATTATAGCTTACTAGCTCATTTATTTTTAGCACTGAAGAATATCCCGTTGTCTGGGTGTACCACAGTTTATTTATCTATTCACCTAGTGAAGAATATCTTGGTTGATTCCTAGTTTTGGTGATGAGAAGTAAAGCTGATATGAAAATCCATGCATGGGCTCTTTGTGGACATTTTTTTTTTCTTTTAAGTCAGAAACAACCCATTATTTTCAGAAAGTGCGAGTTTTGGTGATTTTTTTTGTTGTGCAGGCAGAAATAATTACCTCTGTTATTACAACTGACCATTAATTATGTTGAAAAATCTTTCCTAGGTACCTCAGTTTTTACTAAGGATTTCAATCTTACCAACTAATTAAATCTCCAACGTACAGGAACTTGATAATCATAGAGTTTTCTAATTATAAAATTCAATGATTTTATAAATTACCAAATTAAATAACTGCATTAGCAAAAGGTTTCTGAGCTACAATAAAAACAAACTGTATGTACTTATTGTTTATAAACTGAATGATAAGATGGTCTCTACTCACCAAGTGGGTGATTTGGATTCGGTTGAATTGACTTATTTTTATTGTAATAATGCAAAAAGTTATATATTTGTGTGTGTGTGTGAAAATGTTCAATAAGGTATGAGAACAGAGTTTAAAAAATACATTAGAAAATTATGCCAGTTACAAACATAAAACATGAAGTTGTGTGACCTTCTACATTTGTAATGTAGTTAGTATCATTTTTTTGATAGCTGCTCCATATTCAAAAAATTAAGCTCCTTCAGTATTGTCAGTCATTGTGCTTGATGTTAGAAGATAAGGATGAAAAACCTTGGACTCTGCATTCAAGTAATTCAATCTTGTAGGGAAAGCCCATATAAACAAAAAACACGGTGCTTGGTTACAAGGGCATCAATAAATGTCTTAAACATATTACAGCAACAGCACAGAGGAGAAATACAGGGTTACCAAGTGTATAATTCTTTCTAGTGATTGGAAGGCCAGGTGAAGATTCAAGGAAGCTAGGATATCTGATGAAAGGTTTGAATGATGAGAAGTAAAGGCCTTACATCCATAAGTATTTACAATTTAAGACATTACAACTTGCATGCTTACCTTGCCAAACCTTCCAAATATACACAGATAGATATTTTATTTATCAGGTGGATAAAATTATGAAGTTTTTGAGAAATGTACAATTTATAGCTGATGTCTTTGGAATAGCAGTGTCTTCAAAATACCAACTAAGCAGAAGTACATGCTCCAGTTTCAATAATACCTGTAATAGCCTCTCCGATGGCTTGCTTCTCCATTTCTGATAATATGCCTTTAAAAACAATGTCCTTTAGGGTTCAGTGGACCATGAAATAGTCTCTGCTGAAGTAACCCTGGTGCCAGCACTGAGACAAACATTCATTTTGGCTGTCAGCTAAAAGAACTTGGAAGAAATGAAGCACGTTTATTATGTACTGATATATTCTGACTAGATAATCCTTTTTAGTTGGAGGCACTATAAAAGCAAGTGCAGATTACTGTTGGCAAAATAGTAAAAAAGAAAATTCAGTTGAGCTGCAAAAGTTTTGCCTCCAATTTCACAGGTGGGTAATTTTCTTTATAAATTTCTATTAAAAAGTTTTGCTGGGAATGAATATATTATTAAATAAACAATTTATAAAATAGTAAAGTCAGATGAATCAATAGACCTGCAGAATGATCATTTTTTTATATTTTAAAACTTTGATGCTTTTTTCATTGTTATAGGACCAGTGGTTCAGTTAAGTAACTCTACTAATAAGAACTGGCATTATTATTAGCATGAAAATGTAGTTATAGTAGAATTTTTATAAACCTTTTTAGGAAATGATAAATAATATCCTTTGTGTTTATAACTGTGGAAAATTAATCTTAAATATTGGCTTCTTCATATTCTGAAATATTAAAATAATAAGTTGGTTCCTGTTTAGCCATAACCTTAAAAAAGTGGTAGCAAATATTTCTAGAAGGTAAATAAAACAAGATTAAATTACCTTTCAAGAATAAAGAATAGGTATCTTAAACATGGTACAGCAACAGGTTGACCTGTTAGCCATCTTTCAAAGAAAAGAGACACATTTAATTGTATATTGCACCGTTAAGACGTCCCTTAGACCAGAGGTCCCCAATCTTTTTGGCACCAGGGACCAGTTTTGTGGAAGACAATTTTTTCACAGACCGGTGGGGGGAGGGTATGGTTTCGGGATGATTCAAGTACATTATGTTTATTGTGCGCTTTATTTCTATTATTATTACATTGTAATATATAATGAAATAATTATACAACTCACCATAACGCAGAATCAGTGGGAGCCCTGAGCTTGTTTTCACTTGCTACTCACTGATAGGGTTTTGATGTGAGTCTGCAAGCAATTGCTCTATTATGGTCTCTGTGCAGTCAAACCTCTCTGCTAATGATACTCTGTATTTGCAGCCACTCCCCAGCGCTAGCATCACTGCGTCAGCTCCACCTCAGATAATCAGGCATTAAATTATCATAAGAAGCCTGCAACCAAGATCCCTCGCTGGCACAGTTCACGGTAGGGTTCCATCTCCTAAAAGAATCTAACGCAGCCGATCTGACAGGAGGTGGAGCCCAGGCGGTAATGCGAGCGACGGGGAACGCCTGTAAATACAGATGAAGCTTCGTTCGCTCACCTGCCGCTCACCTCCTGCTGTGCAGTACAGGTCCGTGGCCCGGGGGTTGGGGACCCCTGCTTTAGACAGTTATCTAAAGTGTTATCTTTTTAAATGGCAACTTACTTCTTTGTAAGTGATTTAATCAAAGCCAGTATTTTGCCATCTCTTTCTGTGATTTAAAGCGTTTTAGAATCTCACCTTGTCCTACATTTATTCCAGTCATGAGTGAAATAGCAACAGCATTTAAATGGTATCCAGTTGTTCTGATCTGGAATAAGTGAGGTGGATTTTCACACCTAGTGGTTCTGCCATTTTGATAGCAACTATCTCAGACCAGTTCTCAATTCACAATAGCCAGACTTACCCCTCATCCTGGTATATATCCTAAAGCACAGGGCAGTGATAATAGATTCAGGGAGCAATGATGGCTTTGTAGAACACGTCAAAATATTTTACCAGTTACAGTCAATAGAAAAATAATCTGTATGAGTAAAAGGACCTTTTTTTTTTTTTCTGATTGTCTTTATTTGTTATCACATTTTGGGAAAATTGCTGGATAAATTTTTACCAAATTTTGGAGAGTAAGTTTTGAGTAGTCCATTTGGAATACATGTTATGTGACACATTCAAAATTTACTTTGGAAGTTAAGATTGTACCTCAAAAATATAATTATTCCTCAAAGAAGCCTATTTTCACAATCACAAGCATAGCTGTAAGAAGCTCCTCCAACGAGTAGTGGCAAAGATCTATTTATTTCAGAGGCTAACAATTTCCCCAGGCAGTGACAGTGAGGCCCAGTAGCCCAAATGAATTCACTTGCCATCATTTTCATAAACTATTTCATATCCTACAATTAATCTATATAGGTTAAGCTTTTTGAACTAAGGAATGGGTTCTAATGGAAGAAAATAAATACACTTTCATTATGTTCATTATACAAAATCCAGCCATTACAGAAATACATTCCATATTTCACCAAAGGTAAGCTAATACAACTATTTTTACCTATCACTAAGTAAAAAGCGACTTTTAATTAATCAATAATATAATATTTTCTTATTTAAAAATTTAGTTTTATGTTTTCGGAAAAAAGATCTTTACAACTCAGTCAGACCTAGGTTTTTGTTTTTTTAATGCAGAGGAGGAAAAATTTCTCCTCTACTGTCTTAGCGTTTCTGGCTGTGCCTAAGAATTACACGGACATAGGACAGATTAACAGGAGAAAAGCATACATGTTTTAGTATTTTTTTTAACACGTATACAGGAGTCTTCATAAGAAAAATGAAAACCCAAAGTTTCAGTTAGAGTCAAATGTTTATATACAGAGTTTATATAAAGAGTAGTAAATTATGAAACCTTGACAAGTCAAAGGGGGGTGGGCTAGGGTAGTTAATCATGAAAAAGGGACTAAAAGGATAAGAATTGGTTTAACAAGCTTTATTTGTACAGATTTCTCTCCACCTCAACTTCCCATCTCTGGTGAGAATGTTTCTTTCCTCATGGTATAAAGAAAACATCTTTCCCATGACAGCGTTATCTCTTGCTTTCAGGGAAGAAAAAAAAAATAGAAGGTCAGAGTGTCCTTCTTGCATCTGCTCTTTTCCAAATGCCTTTAACTTAAAATAGTCAGTGTGTCCAGTGGCATATTTTGGGGTGACATGTTCTGAACTCCTTCATAACTCACCACCATTTTGCATATTATATTAATTTCCTATGTTGTTGTAATAAATTACCACAAACTTAATGGTTTAAAACAATGCAGATTTATTGTCTTACAGATCTGGATATCAGAAGCCCAAAATGGGTCAGCAGGGGTGTGTTTCTTCTGGAGCAACAGGAGAAAATCCTTTTCGTTACTTCTTCCAGCTTCTAGAGGCTGCCTATCCTATATTCCTTGGCTAAGCCCACTTCTCCATCTTCAAAGTCAGCAGCAGAGTATCTTCAGATTTCTTTCCCTGTCCCTCCTTCCCTCCATTCTTCTCTTCTTTCTTCCCTCTCTCCATCCCCTGCCATCTCTCCCCAATTCTCACATCTGCTTCTGTAATCACATTAACTTCTCTGACTGTGAGCCTCCTGTTTCTCTCTTATAAGGACCTTTGTCCAGGGTAATCTTCCTATCTCAAAATCTTTAACTTAGTCACATTTGTAAAATCCCCTTTAGCATATAAGGTAACATAATCACAAATTTTGGGGATTTTAGGATGTGGATATCTCTGGAGGCCATTATTCTGCCTGCCATACATACATAAAAGAAAAAGAAATACAAGTGAAATAAATTAATTGTGGCTTATCTAAATTTTCATATCCAGAGTTCACTTTTAAAAATATTTATCTATAGAAATATAAAACTTATTAAGGAAGTATAAAAATCAAATATATAGAATTCAATAAAATACTGCAAAGTGAACACATGAAGCATGACAGATAAAAATAGAATATTGCTTGTACTCAAGAAGCTTGTGTCATCTCTGAATCTCTCCTTCCTCCCTCCATTCCAAAAGTAACCACTCTTATTCATGACACTTTTTTTTTTTAGTTTTGTCTATTCTGAACTTTATACAAATTGAATAACATAGCAAGGCTCTGTGGGTGTGTGTTAGCATGCATGCCCGTGTGTGTGTATGTAGCTTGTTTTGCTTAATATTTTACTTTTAAAATTAATACATTTTATTGTGTGGACTGTAGCTAATTATTTTCATCACTCTATAGTATTCCACTGATAGAATATACGGCAATTTACTTATTCATTGTGTAGTTGATGGACATTTTGGTTGTTTGTAGTTTAAGAATATTCTGAATAATGCTTTTTTGAATAATCAGTTACTTGTGTCTTGGGGAATACAAGTACATGTTTTCATTGAAAATATACCTGGGAGTTAAATAGCATAGGCATTGGACATGTATGTATTCAGTTTTGGGTGACATCACTATGCTAATCTCCAGAG